>NW_019396584.1:210640-331720 GCF_000591075.1 Eurytemora carolleeae | reverse complement strand
CTAACTTCAGGAGCAACTCCATGAATGGTATAGTACAAAAAAGATAAACTCAGGCTAGTAATGGATTTATCTTGCCCTGCTGGATCCAGCTACAATGAGAACATACAATCCTACTTGTCCAGAAAAGTAACCATGTTGAGCCCCTGACAGTTCAGTTTCTCACTGCTAAAATCAGGTCTTGGTTAAACAAACACTTCGTCGAGCTCTCCCTAGTTTTTGGTTCAAAAAATTTGGTAGCTGCCTTTGACAACCTAGGAGAACTCATCCTGAACATTGCCTGCTGCCAGAGTGGTTTTCCATGGCACCTGAAACATTGCACACTTGATGATGTCCCAGTGGTCTCACCAAGGAGGTCAGGACTAACTGAAAAATTCTCATGCAGGTACAAACACCTCTGCTCCAGTCTCAACATAGAACTAGCTCCAGACTGTCCAGATAACGATAAAGCCTTTACTTGCCAAACCGAAGGCGTTGTACTAGGCTTCAGGTTTAACTTAAACAATCAGACATGGCCATTTCCTAAAAAGAAAGCAGACATACTGCTGATTCAGATCAACTCATTCTTGTGAAAAAGAGTTACAAACCTCCTTAAAGTTCATGAACTAGCAGGTTCTCTGGAGCACTTTGGCTCCATGGCCCCTTTCTCCAAAACCTTTTGCCAACCTCTGTACAACTTACTGTCCATATTCAACGGAACACAAAAATTTTATTGCCATCCCCACTGTGGTTAGATCAGATCTATCAATTTGGTCCAATATGATAAAGAGCAGTATATCAGGTCTCCCAATCCATCCAAGACCAACCCAGCCATCAATGAACTCATTGACATGTACGTCAGACGCAGCAGGAATAGACCTCTCCCTCAGCCCAAACTCCTCTGGAGACTTGTAGTTTGGTGCAGCCTCCATCCTTCACTCCAGAGATCAAAGGAAGTTCATGAAGATCTCCAGGATCTCTTGGCCTTCCCATTTTATATTCTACGCAGTGGACATTAAGGACACAAGACTAGCAGATAAAAGCAGCACATTAGAAGCAATTGGAATCCTACTGCCTTTCCTCTCATTCCCTGTAATTCTGAAAGGATCCTCAGTGATACTCTTAATTGATAACACATCAGTGATCCACGGTTGGAGAAGAAAACATTTGAAAAACGACTTAGAAGCTTCAGTGATCATCTGTGCAGACCACCTCTCAAGGAGTTACTCAACGTCTTCAGAGGAAGAAGAAATGACCAGAACTTTGGAATGTCCTCCAATCTCCCCCACCATCAGGGGATGGTTGGACAATCCCCACCTAGACTGGAACCTCCCTCTGGCATGCTTACAGGAACTAGAAAAGAAATTAGAGAACAATCCACAGTTGATGAAATGAAACGAATTAGCCATCAGCTTGCTGATTCAACACCCATAGATTAAGAAATTAGTTTTTTTTTGTCTTGATTCTTTATTCTTTCAATAAACCTCTCTACTACATGCAACTTATACTCCACCTTAGTCGACACTCCTCAAAGAGGAGTCTATTCTGGCTATCCACTCAGACCCGACCTACAACCTACTCCTTGGTCTATCATTCAGAAGAGGGTTTAACACTCTCTTCTCTCTGGGTCCTCAAGGGAGCTGCCAACAGGGCCGGTCAACCAAACTGACCGGCCCAGGATGGCCGCTCAAGGTGAAGGTCATAAAGGTAGACTGTACCAGCCATGCCAGTCTGCAGGTCATATCAGTAGACCTGAAGGCTGGTGTGTTGGGTTAGTCAGAACAGATTGACCAGCAAGCTCTTGAAAGTAGGATACTTTCAGGCAGGCTGACAGTGCAGCCACAGCTTGCTGGTCAGTATAGATTACGGGAGGACCTTACAGGTTGCAGAGTAGGATTACCCTTCTTAGTTAGCCAGAAATAGTCACATACAGGCTTTGAGAAGGGAGGACAGAGTACCTGATCCTTTGAAATTCACGACAAAAAGGTAGGGCTTTTTCATGAATATTTCTCTATGTCTATCATTCAGAAGAGGGTTTAACACCCTCTCTTCTCTCTGGGTCCTCAAGGGAGCTGCCAACAGGGCCGGTCAACCAAACTGACAGGCCCTGGATGGCCGCTCAAGGTGAAGGTCATAAAGGTTGACCAAACCAGCCATGCCGGTCTGCAGGTCATATCAGTAGACCTGGAGGCTGGCGTTTTGGGCCGGTCAGAACAGATTGACCAGCAAGCTCTTGTCAGGCGGGCTGACACAGCAGCCACAGCTTGCTAGTCAGTATAGATTACAGAAGGACCTTACAAATACCTTTGGCTAGATACCTCCTTTGGCTAGATACCTCCTTTAAGTATCCCCTCCAGTAGCTGTCACCATGTAGAATTGTTATATATGAAAGGAACCACCCAAAAGGGGGATCAATATTCTAGTAGTCATCAAGTCACACACCAATAAAAGAACAAAGTAGTTGAACATTTATATTGAAAGTAAAACAAATACTAAACTAAACTAAACTTAACTAAAGGTTTCCCTCTTTTTGGCTGGATACCTCCTTAGGCTAGATACCTCCTTTGGCTAGATACCTCCTTTAAGTATCCCTTCCAGTAACATATCTCCTCCGGCAATATATCTCTCCCGGCAACATATCTCCTGCAGCAACATGATGTTTTCCCACAGCTCCGATCCAACCAAGCAGTTTCAATTACTGTGGACTGTCTGCTTCTTAAGTTGTCCATCCTTCCACTGTGGGGAGTTGGCAAAAGTCTTCATCCTCTCCTTGTGAGAGCTGGTGTGCAACTAAACTTATTCTTTGTTAGGTCTCCTTTTATATCCTGTGATCCTGTCTTATCGACACATCCTTATCATGTTTGGAAAGCTAGAGTATCTAGATAAGGCGGAGGAGGGGGGTCACCTCTTAGGGTGAGGTAGGGGGTGGAGGTTACCATATTTAAAACCTTAACATGTATTAAAGAAAAACTAAAAATGCGCAAATTCCCTTTAAAGGTGCCTGTGCAAATATTCTGTGCAAAATGTCTATGCAAAAATTGTGCAAAATGGTTGGTTTTTGTTATAGACTTTCCAAAGACTTAAAAATGTTGAAATCCAATGACTGAAAGTAGGTCTAAATATAGATTTAGTCTGGTATAGGTAAAATAAGGCATTTAGGCATTATGATTTAGGACACAGGGAATCAGTATGAAAGCCCAGCTTTTAGCCTTAAGTGATGGGCATGTGTTAGGTAGAAAAGTCAGAAAATTATTGCAAAAAAACGATATGGGAGGGGGAAAATTCACCGTCCCCCTATTTTTTCACCCCAAATAGGGTTAAAAATTAAGTAATGTAAATTAATGAAGTTAAATATAAAAAAACCTTAGAAAACATTACATTCATTTCCTTTGATAACAAAAATGTTTTAAAATTTCAAAACGAATAGTTTGTTGTGACCCAATTATTTTTAAAATGAAAAACTATAGATTTTTTTGGATTGATTTTAAAAACGATTAACAACCCTACTCACAGAAGACATTTCAAAAATTCAAAGATTTTGTATATTATTTATAGGACATTCATTTCATAGATTTTAAAGATAGGATATTTCATGAAAATGACGTTTCTTAGAATATGTTTTGAAGAAATGATATTTCTCTATTTCTAAGAACATTTCAAAAACAGGATATTTCATGGATAAGACATTGATTTCACTTATTTAAAAATAGGGTTGTTAAAAAAATGACATTTCTTACAGATTAGACTTTTATAATATAAGGACATTTTTCAGGAGACATTAGACATTTTATAGATAGGACATTTTATAAATAAAACACTTAATAGATACAACATTTCATGTTGAACATGTCGTAGAGAGGACATGTGCACAAATTTCAAAATAATTTTTTTAATATTTTCAATTTTCATATAAATGTTTCTAATTTATAGGATGTTATGCGGTATGCCCTAATTAATACAAAAAAAAACATAATTTCATATTGATATTTCATTAACAGGATAGTAAAATGTCATTGTACAACTAAAAAATATAATAACAAGTACATCTCAAACCTCCCTTTTAGATAAAGGGGGGGGGGTGAGATTTTTGAATTCCTGCCTTTCTGCCCCCCTCCCCCACCCCCTATTAAAGAGTTCTATATTTTTCAAAGAAAATCAATCTTTTTCCCTTTCAAAACCAAACTAATATTTTACTTTTTCATCTTTCTTTTCAAAATGAAATATGGCAAAGAAGGAATTGAGTCACTGGTTTTCTAAATTTTTTGCATCTCAAGGTCCTAGACCTCAAATATTTCAACTTTGTATTATTAATTAATTAATAAAGCAAAATTGAAAGTGATATTCAACCATGTCTGTATATTGTAGCAGGAAAGTGATGTGTTGATCTTTCCTAAATCATAGATGTCCTTTTTCCCTCCCTTCATCACCCCCCCTCCCCCTCTTCCAACCCTTATACAGATCTAACGGATTTATTCTTGTTTGTGTGTGAATTCTATAAATAACCCAAGCCACGCCAATAGTTCCGTTATTCCAGAGGCCCTGGTGCTGGTGGGATGGCCAGCCAGCTCCCGGGGAACTAGGGTTAAGCTCTAGCCTAGGGTGGAGTGAAATCTGGGGAAAAGGAGGCAGTTGAAGACCAGCTCCCTAGTTAATAGGTTCTCCTGGAGATCTCCCATCACTCTGATTCATACTCTATTCATACAACTTGATTCATATAGTATTCTCCTATAGTTTTGTATCTTTGTAAATAATAATAAATTGTAAGAAAAACCGACTCGTTGAATATTCAATCAAATGAGTAGTTGCATTGATTCATTTTTCTTTCAAATGTAATATGGTGACAAGTTCAAAAATTGGAAGCCCAAACAGCAACACTCGTTTTTGATAATATTCAGTGAAATAGTTTTCTAACATTTTGGTCCACCCTAACCGGAATGCTAGAGTGCTATCTGTAAGCTTGCGTGGAACGCGGCATTGAAAATAGACGCCAACTCATTCTACAACACAGTTACCCATTACTTTTCAAATTGTGAACATTTAACTATTATTTCCAAGGTAATACTACATTATTTTCGTTTTGTTTAATTGTTTATAAGTTTATGAGTATGGCGCAAATATTTTCATCAAGCTCTAATATTTTACAACAGATTGAAGGCAGTTAATTTGACACAAGTTAGGATAAAATGTTAGAAACACAGACAGAAAAAATGTTTTTTCAATTCAAATATATAATTCGCACCTATTCCATTCTTATATCTTAGGATGGAAAACGACGCGTCGCCTCTGAACAACCAAGACCTGTGGGTAGGCCCGAATGGTTCCTCAGCTGGTTACGAGAGGTGTTTTTACCAGCCTATTGTGATCCAGTAGCCTCACAAATTGAAAAATTTGAAGACGCAGTATAACGAATTCCAGACCTAGATGAGGCGACTAAGAAATCTTTGACTACCACCTTGTCTACTGAAGCGAGAATCAATATAGCGAAGGAAGATGACAAGTCTAAAGTTCAGCAGCTGCTCAAGACTCAAACCCTGGTTATTGATGAAGCCGTGTCCCCGATGCCATGGGACAAGTTGACAGAGAGTGAAACGAAAATCATCTCCAGAGTTGTGGAAAATATAAAACAGCAGGATTTCTCTACAAAGTCTCTCAAACATTGGTCTGTGCATTTCTCTGATGTGATAAATTCTTCATATCAAGCAGGGTAGGAAGAATAGCTGTGGTTTAAAATTCGTGCTCCACCAGCTTGAAACAACGGCTTCTGGCGCTAGATGTCGGTCAAGACGCCATAAAGATTCCTACTCTTATCTAAACCTGCTCCACCTGATTACTGCCGTAGTCCATAGTCCCGTCTCCAGAGAAAGGTTCTGTCAGGCAAGTTCAGAATCTGTTCAGTCGTACATGCAGAGGGTTAGAGACACAGCGGGGGATGCTTATGGGCCAAGCTCAGGATGGACAACATCGCAAGCTTCCCTCTTGCTCAAGAAAATATGCGAAGGTTTCTACTCCACTGAGTTAGCTAAACTGACTGCGTCCATCGTTATTTCTGTACCGTTCCAATGGACAACTCTGTGTGACTCAGTCATCCAATTCCAGCAGAGAGTCAAATCATCACAGCCCAGCTATCCAAATTGCGTAAGCATCGTAAACGCATAATATTTTGGCTCCAATTACGCAATTAAAACGCAAACTTGCATAAGTCTAGATTTCAAAGTAGTGTAAATATCTAATTTTTCTAAAATAAACATTTTATAACCCAGCTTTAAGTAAAAATATTATGAATTTGTGGAGATGTGTATCATTTTATTTCAGGTATACAAATTGCGTAAAAATACGCTCAATTTGCGCTAATGCCTAAAACTCTAAATCTAAATTATTTGTGAAATATCTAAAATTTCCAATACAGCACATATTGCATTTTCCAAAATAAATTGAAAAAATAATCTTTTTTAAAAGAACTTAAATGGTCTTTGTTAGCATTAAAATTGCGTAAAAATTGCGCTCTTTTTACGCATATGTTTTGAGTGTTTAAAATATTGAAGAATTGAGTGGCCTAGGTGTGTGTGCACTGCAGTGCAGAGTGCAGCAATATATAATGTTATATTAAATAGAAAGCCGCTAGGTGTCTCTGTTTGTTTTACGTAAAATTTAAAAAAAGAAAAAGGTACAGATTAAATTTTTTACTAAAAGTATATCATTTAGAAGTCAAGATTTAGGTTTTAAATTATTTTTAATTTTTTTGAATAAAACATTTTTATTAGGAAAATGCACTGAATTTTCTATCAGAAAAATTTATATAACTTTTATAACTCCATACTAATTATAGAGCTAGAAGCAGTAATCTCAATGTTAAACTGTATTCCCTGATGAATGGAATCGGTTTAGAGAGAGATCCTGCATTCATCCATCCAACTGCAGGGATGAATGGCATATCTGCATGCATCAAATTTGCTTATATTTAGCATAATTTTTGGTAATAGAGAGCCGATATGTTTATTGAGAAAACAGTAATGCACACTTTCGACGTAAATTTGTACAATATTATTACGTAAATTTTACGTGTACTAAAACCAATAAATTTGCGTAGCTAAGTTTGTGATTTTACGTCTTTCATGACGTAAAAATAACCTAAATCTCTACGTAAAATTTACGTAAAAATGCGAAAAGTGACGTTTAATTTGCGCTCTTTTTGCGCAATTTGGCTATCTGGGAGCCCTAGCGGAATGTCAATGCTATCCAGCAAAAGCAAACTAGAGCTCCAGTCTGTTTCAAGTGTGGGGCGCCTCATTACATGCGCGATTGTAGTATTTTAGTATGTCGTTACTGCGGCCAGAACCACAAGCACGCCGATTGTACCAAATCCGGACAGAAAACGTTCTGCGTCAAGTGCAAGAGCAAATAACACAACATTCAAGGGCATTACAAGTATGCACCGGAAGGTCAGAAGCTTCGCAGTCCAGACAAACATGATTGAAGCCACATCGTTCCTAGAAGGTGCTGTATCAATGGACATAGAATCTACAGGTAACCATTTAGAAGATACTAAAATTTTAATCGATACTGGCGCCCTCATACCAACGGGCGTCGCTATCAGTGAGTATTTTTTTGTTAACAATTTGCAAGGAAAAGTAGGAGATTTAGTAACGTCGGATTTGAACTCAGCAACCCTTGAAACCATGTAACGTAACTAACGTTAAATCAAAACGTGACGTAACGTTACGTAACGTAGCTAACCATTGTAACGTTACTAAATGTTAAATAACGTAAATAACGTAAATGTAACGTTAGCTGACGTAACTTTACGTAGATTATGTAACGTTCGTCTGAGGTTTTTATTAAACTTTGAAGTTATGTAGTATGATAACGTAAATTTACGTTATATATTTAGCGTCAGATAAAGGTTATCTTTGAACGTCAGATAACGATATTTAACGTAACATTGTTACATTAATGAACGTTTATACACGAAAAATTTTAAGGTAATTTAACGTCAGATAAAGGTTACTTTTAACATCAGATAAAGTTATTTAACGTAACATTGTTACGTTAATGAACGTTTATACACAAAAAATTTTAAGGTAATTTAACGTCAGATAAAGGTTACTTTTAACATCATATAATGTTATTTAACGTAATATTTTAAGGTTTAAAGTTTATGTTATGTCATCGTTAATTTGCCAACAAAGTAGAGCAATTATATTTTGTGACTTTCAAATTGGTGAAAATATTCTTATAAATTGCCAATAACTTAAATTAAAATATTGTTTAATACTATTTTATGTTATTTTTATTTGATTAAAAATTGCTGGTTAATTGATTGAGTTTCGTCGTCTTTGAATTCAACTTGTTGAATTGTTTAATATTACGGTGCATTCTAGCTCGTGCAGATGGCGCGCAGTTAAAAATTCTCTGGGTGGCCGATAGCTTCTTAAATGTTTTAATTTAAACTTGCATAGACAACCATTCTTTTGTTTTGCAGGTTAAAAATAATGAAAAGAAAAAGAGATAAAGAGTTGGACGAATGGTTTAAAGCATTCAAGATAAGGGCCTTAGAGGTATAATAAAAAAATGCAAGATTTCGTTTAGAAAAAAATTGCAATTTAAAATTTGTGGTCATTTCTTAAATGAGAAATATTCCTAGTATAGGATTATTGAACCCCCAGGCCCTCCTGCACCCCTAGCTGCAGCGCTTGGCCAGCTATTCTGTAACCCTGAAATAATACAAAATAAAATTTTTGTTGAAAACTGTTTTTTAATTTAGTCAATATGTACAAAATTGATAGGCCGGAGTATGGGGGTTTTTTCCTAGTGAGCAAAACTCGTAGCCACCCGCCCCCCTCTCCTATCAATTTTGTACATGATCATTTTTTTATTTAGTATACATTTTAAGATTATAGGCCCCCTAGCCTCTGCTAGCCGCAGCGCTCGGCCGGCCCCACCCTGTCCTATAGCTCTGCTGCGCTCGGCCCAGAATGGCCCCTAGGGGGCCTAACCTAACCCATGTATACTAATTGTTCTAGGCGGGGGGGGGGGTCCAAAAATTGTTCTCTAGGATGGACCCGAGTTGAAGGGGGTCCAATATTCGGTTACCAAATGTACAAACATTATAGGAGAAGGCCGGCATTAGATATTTGACAGACACAAATCTTGGAATCTATATTAGCAGCAGTATATTGTTATTTATTTCTAGGAAGTCAGAGAATTATTGATGGGCCTGAGGAAAACAGTCAGAACACACCCTATAATGAAAATTCAAATTGTATAGATGAGGGAGTGACAATATTCTTTCCTCATGATCATCTGCAGTGAGTCCGGAGGGGGCAGAGCCGCCATGAGTCTGCAGTATGACATTAGGAGCCTCCAGATTTGCAAAATTCTCTAGCCAATCAAAATCATCTCTGTGTCTTAGGCTACATCTTCAAGCCTCCGCAAACTATCGCGTACCTTTGTATGGAAAAATCATCTCTGTGTCTTAGGCTACATCTTCAAGCCTCCGCAAACTATTGCGTACCTTTGTATGGAAATAGACAAATTTTCATTTCAATCTAACTTTACAAGCGCTGCAATTCACAAAGCACTCCCTAAATAATAAAATACAATAAAAGCCTTTTTTAAGGTAATGGAGATAAGAATGCATAACCGTGGAACGTAATTGTTGCGGAGGCTCTGAGACATAGCCTGAGGCACGGGGATGATTTTGATTGGCTAGGAGGTGATTTTTCGGGGCTCATGTCGACTCTGAACCCCTCCCTCATGCAGTACAAACCTCCCTGAAAGTTTTTTTTCAATGCAGATCAATAGTGATCTAACAGCTTTTCAACACAAGTATAATTTGTATGAGTTAGAGTGAATATATGATATTCATGTTAATTGCAGACTTAATTGAAAAGTCGTTTTTCTTCTTCACAATCATTTGCCAATGTAAATTTTTGACACTATTTATCACAATTGAGGAATAATTTTATGAACTTATTCAAAGCTGTTGAGACGCTAGTTGACCAAAACATTTTTAACAGCGGATTCACATATTAACTTGAAAATTGGAGTGTTTTTTTCAGTAAAAGGGGGGGGCGGGTATGGGGGACAGTATATCACTCCCTCATCTCATTAGAATCCGAGTTCATCCGATATTTTTGATTATAAATCCGTAACCATTCGTATGTTTAATGTTACTGTGTTGGTTTGGGGGCGGGGGGGGGGGGGTTCAATATAACAAAATAACTTTGTTTGATTTATACAGTTTTTGATTTTAGCTCGGAGAAGACGCAACAACAAATCGAGGTCTTCAGAAAGCGAGTTTCTTCTCCCACATGAAAGCTCTCCTTCCCTCCCTTCCCTGAACTTGTCGATCGGTTCTCTTGGTGAGATTATTTGTTAATTCTATATGCATTATGCAACCCCGTAACACGATTATGGGAGGGAATATAAATCTCAAAAATATTGAACTTTTGATTCATTTTAAAGGGAGGGATCGCCAATGTATGGTGGTTGAACTGAGTATTCAGTATTGTGGTCAATTTTTTAGGATTCATTTGAGACATGTAAAACATTTCCACAATGTTTAATTAATGAGTTTCAAGTGCAAAGATGATGTTCAAAATCATGAATCATTGGTGGGTACGGTTTTAGAATCGGTTTTTATTAAATAACAACGGCATAACCTGTTCCTTAACAACAAATTAGTTTTCTGCTGAATTTTGTTAACTTTTTTTGTCGTTATTTAATAATTAAAAAACAACTGATTCTCAAAACGTACCCACAAAAATTCATGATTTTGAACATTAACTTTGCACTAAAACTTTACTTATAATGCACGGAGAAACATTTTTTAATTGTCTCAAATGAATCCTAAAAAATTGTCCACAACCCTATAAACCAGAAGTCGTCCTTAGGACGTCATGACGATGTCAATAATTACCAATGGGACGTCCGGCGACGTCGTATTTTAGGTGTTGAGGACGTGTTGAGGACGTTTAACGCAAGGATTCTTACGTCCTCACAACCTAATTTTCGAAGTCGAAATGACGTCACTTTGGACGTCCAAATGACCAAACTTTTGACGTCCAAATGACCAAACTTTTGACGTCCAAATGACCAAACTTTTAACGTCCAAATGACCAAAGTTTTGACGTCCAAATCACCAAACTAGATATTTATTTATCCTATTTATTAACCACTAAGCAGAGCCTAATTTATTCTATTAGTACTGCTACACTGTAACCCTCCCCCCCCCGGTATTACATTCACACCATACTGTCCTTCTGTTGTTGCTACCCCTACCCCCACCCCACTCGGCACTACCCCTGCACCTAATCCGACCTAACCTGACCAAACATGACCTAGAAGGACTGGTCATGTTCCGACCAGTTAGGTCTCCTGACATAACTCAACCAATCTCGACCAAATCCGACCTAAGTGGATTGGTCAGGTTAAGACCAGTATCAGACCAGTTAGGTTATTTGACCTAATCCGACCTAACCTGACCAAACACGACCTAGGGGGACTGGTCATGTTCCGACCAGTTTGGTAATCTGACGTAACCCGACCTAACCTGACCTAACACGACCTAAAGGGACTGGTCATATTGCGACCAATTTGGTAATCTGACGTAACCCGACCTAATCTGACCTATCTTGACCTAATGGGACTGGTCGTGCGACGTCGCTGGTTTCTAGGGAATACTGGGTCGACTTTGAACAAAATAAGACAAAACACCGGACAGTACACCAACTGAAATTTATGTGATACCTTCCTACAGTTTAATGAATTTAACATTCAGTTCATGGTCTAAATACATCATATTATTTTTTCCAAGATAATTTTGACGCCGCTGAAACTCAATCTCCAGGCAGTTTGCTAACTGCTGAAGACGAGGGCGAGGAGGAGGGCGTGGACGGGGGCGAGGATGAGAATGAGGACGAGGATTTGGACGAGTTTGCCCGTCCTCTTGACACATCTGATGAGGAGGAGGAAGAAGAAGATAAAACCGTAGAGCAGGTCTTCAAGAGATGGCTTGTCGAGTTCCCTTCAGTACCTTCAACAGCTGTTGACTCCCTAATCAAGTACGTATAATTTTGATATTATATCCAGACAAACTGAACCATCAGCTTTTACACGAAATAAGTAACCGCAAAAATAAAGCTAGTTTCGATTTTAGTTCTTTTCGCAAAAATGTCTGTTTTTATTTTTATCAGTCCAAACAATACAAAGCTAATGTAACTCAGGTTTTTAGAAATTTAATACAACAAATTTTTTTGCTATTGAAAACCTGTTCTTTGAGTCGTGTTTTATGAATATGCATTGTATTACCATATAATTTTCAGGGATTTAGCAAAGCTTGAAGTTATGAATATGCATAACATCCTCATCTTTTTTTTTAAATTTATATCAATTCTGGTCTCAATTTTAGTACGAATTAATCACTTTTATAATGATAATGAAAGGGATGCCCTTATCATGGGTGTACTAGTTTTGAATGTTTGCATAATTTTTAGAAATTTGGGGAATTGGAGAAAATAAATGAGTTAAAGGAATTTTTTTCTTCAATTTATGGCTTTTTTCCAGACCTTAAAAATATATCCCCTTGGACCTTTTTTTTATATTGAAGGTTACTTGACATTAAAATGACAATCCTGCTAATAATTAATCCTTTCCTAGGTATCCCTTGTCTGCAATTAATGAGCTGAAAGAGCTGCATTTACAGTTAAATTTAGGTTGGTTATTGTAATTCATAGAAGTCAACATCATTTCCATGTAAAGTTATTCAGTTTGGACCAGCCACTGACCCTGGTCAGTGGGGTCAGTGGCCACTTTTGTGTACTGTACGGAACCTAAGGTAGTATATTTTTAAATGTAAAGTGATAACCAGAAAATTCTAGAATAGAAAGATGACTTTTTTACTGTATTCATTACTTAAATAGTCCAATATGCAAACGGCAATAGTGCAGTGTAAACAGACCCACTTAATTTGTGATTTAATAATAGGCTAGTATAGCTATTTCCTTTATAACATGAAATTCATTAATTATTGTTTATAAAGCCGTCTTCCTATTTCAGATTTTTTTTTGTTTTTTTCTGTAGACAGTGCTTCGGATCCATTTAATTTTGATGCAGCTCCGAATCCAGATCCAGGATCCTCACTGAAAAAAAATGGATCCGGATAGGGATATTTTTTCGGAGCTGGATCAGAATCCAAGAAGTCAAAATCTTGCAGATCCAACTGATCCGAATCTTAAGCACTGACTGTAGCATTATATATTTTTAGATTTATAATTTATGTCAAATCCAATCATTTAGTGCTTTTGTTCTCAAGGTTGAAATTTTAAATATAAAGCAGTGCATTAAAAAATGTTAGTGTGTTTTATCCAAACCAACAAAGTACAGTTACCCTAGAAGAGGTGATTTTATACATCAAAGATATCGATTTACATTTTGTTTCTATTAGTCCTCCGGTTGTGGTGCCGTTAGTTATATCATGTGGTCCAACCAAACCTTCCAGCTTGAAATTTCTTAAGAAGTCCATCGAAGAGCTTCAGTCCCTTAAGCATTAAGGACTCGCATACAAAAATAAGAAATTCAAGGTAAATGAAAGAAATTGTTAATCAGACATGTTGTGATTTTTGCTTTCATATCAGATGGTGTTGTTATAATTTTGCACAAACCATACATTTTTGCAAGTTTCTACATTTTAAATATTTTTTTTAGTTGTCTTTCTGGTACATTGTCAGTGTTAAACATTATATTTAAACAAATTTGTTTTTTTCCCCTACAACCACATAGATAATCACAGGGTCAGGGAATTATCTCATCACAACAGCACTAACAATTATATATTTTGTTAGACCTTCAAGTACTCTGTGGTAGCTGACATACCAGCACAATCTTTCATGAAAAGTACAGTCAGTCATTCAGGTGACTGTTTGATATTTTAAAATGTTCTGCATAGTTTTTTTTTGTCTAAATGGAGTTCTGTCTGCTGAGGGGTGTAAATTTTCCTTGAAAAAGTATTTTTCCACCAAATGTTGTGTAGATTTTCACGGAGTTTAACTTTGATTTTGTTTCTTAAAAAAACGCTGAATTGGGAAAAATTAATGGATTTTTGCATAACAAATATCTGAAAGGATGAAGAAAAAAATGCATTTCTATGTCCAATTTTTTTTTTTTTTTTCTTAGAGCCAAAATAAATTATGGGGGGGGGGGGCTTGAAAATTTACACTTTGAAACTTTGACCTTAAATCCTCATATTAATTATAATTAAGGATTTCATTCCTGTGGTCGCTGCAAACAAAAAGGAGTGAAACCTCTGGGAGGAGGGATATGTTTCTACAAATCTACGAATCTGGGACTCAGAACAGATCTAGGGTTTAGAGCTAGAGCAAACCCGAACCATCATTTAGGTAAACTTCTATGTTGCTTGTGCTTTGTAACAATTGATAAAAACAAAAATGTTTTTTTAAATTATTTACAACTATAATTCAAACAAACAAGTTATTATTGAATTTTTTCATTGTAAATTTGCTTTAAAGGGGAACTGCAGATTAAATTTTTTAGATTCCTTATATAAATATCTTGAGACCATATATAACAAGATACTAATTTCAGATGGAGCTAACTCTGAAACTCCGATGGAGATTTTAGAAGATTTAGATATGGTTTATGATTTCTCCTGCTTGCTGCTGTTTAGGTTTGTGTTTTTAATTTCAAAACTCAATTTCTGACACAAGGGGTGTATGAGGGCATTTTAGTGGGGGTTTCTTCTATACACAGGGAAACTAGTGTTCAAGGTACACATTTTGGTATAATATTCATTTTCCTAAACGTATTGTTAACTTTGTTAATTATTATGTTTAATCTAAAAGTAAAAAATTTGTATGACAGGGAAAGCTGTCCCCTGATGCATATGAGCAGTTTCTGTACTTGAGTATTTCTATAACAATTCTTCTGAGTCCAAGGTAATTGTTATGACGGACATTTTATTGGAAAGAAAACAAATACGGGGACAGGACAGATATGATGGATTTATTATAGAACTCCAAATTAAAATGTTTCAGGCTAGCTGATCAAGTTGATTGTGTGCAAGAATATCTGAAGTTTGTCGTTGAGAAGGGTATTGAATTATATGGGCCCACATACCCAACTATCAATGTTCATACGCTTCTCCACCTAGTTGATGACTACGAGGTAATTTGGAGTAATAATTGACACTTCATATGAAATTTTGAAACCTTTAGCTTATATTTATTCAAGACCTTTTTCTAAAAAATTCCTGTTATTATCTTTTATTTCGCTGGTATCATCATGCCGTTATCTATATATTTAAATCTCGTTTTGTTTGTTTGTTTGTTTGTTTGTTTGTTGGTTGGTTTGGGTGTTAGTTGGTTTGTTTGTTCGTTTGCTAATTTATGTTCACTCTTTATTGATGTGAACGTATGTATATAGCTTTTAAAATACACATATTTGTCAGGGATGGGGGCCTCTGGATTCTTCTTCTGCTTTCATATTTGAAAGTTTCTTTGCTTGTTGGTTGGTTTGGGTGTTAGTTGGTTTTTACTAGCTTCGCAAAACTAAATAAGTCAGCTCTGTAAAGCTAGACAAGATAATAGCTAAGTAATTAACAATACTGCAAAGGGTTACTAAAAGCTATAATGAAGAGTACAACCACCCTACCCCCAGGGGGTGGCGACCGTGAGGACCATGGGGATGTAGTTCGGGTCCTGCCTGCTGCTGGTGTGCCTGGGAGACCTTTGATGAAGGAGGGAATGATTGGAATAGGAGAAAGCCAGGAGGAGTTGACCCCCAGACGGGGGATCCTAATGTAGATCCCCCAGACCCGGGGGATAGGCCGGAGGATGCAGATGAGGATGACCTCCTGTGGATGAGACTGGGCCTCCAGCCAGACAGAGGCCGGGTCACTGTAGTTATCAGTAACTGGAGAAGGATCGAGGGTCAGATAGATGTTGCCTGGCAGAACTTGCATCAATCGATTGTATATGCATCTCAGGGGCGTAGGAGGATATTTAGGGAGGAACACTATCTGAGAATGGAGGTGGAACTGTTGACCTACATGTCCTTATTGATGCTGAGAAGGGCAGAGCTCCTGATGTCGTTTGAGACCGAGGTGGATCCGAATGCTGAATACTAATCTCCTAAATATAAATATAGAATTAGTTTTATTATTGAAATAATAAATATGAACTAAGAGAGTTAATTATTGCGTTTGAAATTCTGCCGTAGATAAATAAAGCTCGGAGTTTACAACAGAGCTAACTCTGAAACTCTGATGGAGATTTTAGAAGATTAAGATATTAGATATGGTTTATGATTTCTCTTCCTAATGCATGCATTGATGCTGTTTAGGTTTGTGTTTTTAATTTCAAAACTCAATTTCTGACACAAGGGGTGTATGAGAGCATTTTAGTGGAGGGTGGGGGACACTTTTTGGTGAAACCCCTTGGCAACATTTTGCCCCCCCCCCCCTCCCGAAAAATCACTTTTTGAAAATGTCTAAATGATATCAAATCTATGTTTACACTGAAGGCAGTATTGATTAAAGCTTTTTTAATGAAACGTTTTTAGAAAAGGCCAAAGTTAGATTTTTATTTTTTTATTTTTTTTATGATTTATTTGTACTTAAATGTGTACACGCATAGTTTCAAATTACCCTTAATTTATAGAGTTGCATATCTGATGTACCTTTGAAACCTTTATTTCTCCATCATTTCTGAAGCACGCGTAGGGGGTCCCTCTACAAGGCCTCCCCCCCCCCTAGTATGCCCCTGTTCTCACACCATTGGAACATATTTAATCTTTAGGCTGCATGAAACGTCTGTTGAAAATATTGACGAAAAGAATTAAAGGATGGAGAAATTGTCCTCACAAGCTGATGATGAAATATCGAGAAGATTGGTCGCAATGAGATCTAGCATCCCAAAAGAGTTTAACCGGATGCCCAGGAGTCTCAGGGTTAGTCCGTTAATTAGATAATTGCTATTTTGGGGACAGGGATTAGGTGAGGGGGGGGGGGACAATGCATTTACTTAACCGAAACCTCATATTTTAAGGAGTTGGTGTTCTTTAAAGCCACGGAACTGAGGATGATTCTTCTATACACAGGGAAACTAGTGTTCAAGGTACACATTTTGGTATAATATGCATTTTCCCAAACGTATTGTTAACTTTGTTAATTATTATGTGTAATCTAAAAGTAAAAAATTTTTATGACAGGGAAGGGAAAGCTGTCCCCTGATGCATATGAGCAGTTTCTGTACTTGAGTATTTCTATAACAATTCTTCTGAGTCCAAGGTAATTGATATCCCAGCTGGAAAATTATTTTTTCTTTCTACCGTTTTCTTATTTTCTACTGTGATCGGAACTCTTTTTTTCATCCGCAAATGTCTTTTTGTGGAGCTCCGGCATCGGATGATTAAAAGCCGTCTTTTTTTAGTCCGCAATTGTTTGCTGTCGGAGTTTGACTCCATCGTCAGATCAAAACTAATTTATCAGTCCGTCTGAAGAACTTTGAGGATGAAAAGACAAACTGTTTCTTCCGATATGAAATCAAAAAGAATGATAAAAAACAAGGGCCCGCTGAAAAGCGTGCTCATTTGTCAAATCTTAGCCAGTTTAATTCATTTCTTCAAGGTGTAAGCACGCTGCTCAATTTGTTAAGAAAGTTTCTACATGATAAGATCTGGATGGACCTGTATAACAATTGCGAAATTTTTTAAGTCATGGAATGCTCTCTATGGATAATAATATAGAATTTTCCATGATTTAGCTGATTAGCATTAATCATCAATCTTCAACTTCAACCTTCGCAAAACAGTCAACAATTCAGTCATTAATCCAAATGTGAAAATATCCCTGATATCTATTATTTATAATTGTAACCCTGCATGAATTGGCCTTTCACTAGATTTAATAATTATTGTATCATGTTTAGAAATATGCAAGGAAATATTGAATAGAAGGAGGGGGCGATAGGGTTTCCGTACACGTTTGCTGTGAGGTTTTTGGACTAAGAACTTTTTTGCGTAACAATAATATAAAGATTGTAAACAATAACAAAAATGATAAACAGACATCTNCTCGGTACGGCAATAGGTAGAACGAGACGTTTTTCTCTATGATTCTATAAATGAAAAATACTATTGTCGTTTTTTTGTATTGAATAAAGTTGTTAAGAAGAAGAATTATATGGGCCCACATACCCAACTATCAATGTTCATGCGCTTCTCCACCTAGTTGATGACTTCGAGGTAATTTGGAGTAATAATTGACACTTCATATGAAATTTTGAAACCTTTAGCTTATATTTATTCAAGACCTTTTTCTAAAAAATTCCTGTTATACTTTATTTTGCTGGTATCATCATGCCGTTATCTATAAATTTAAATCTTGTTTTGTTTGTTTGTTTGTTTGCTTGTTGGTTGGTTTGGGTGTTAGTTGGTTTGTTTGTTCGTTTGCTAATTTATGTCCATTATTTGAACGTAGGTATATAGCTTTCAAAGTACACATATTTGTCAGCGATGGGGGCCTCTGGATTCTTCTTCTGCTTTCATATTTGAAAGTTTCTTGGGTCGCATGAAGAATTTAGTAAGGTTAGTTTACAGTTTGAACCGACTTGACTTGACTTCATCCGCCCTCTTCCTTAATTGAAAAAAATATACCCCTGAATGTATACTTTCCATTTTAAGAAGAGGGAAAGAACCACTGAAGCAGTGCGTGGCGAGGTTGGCAGAGGCAGGGAGCCTAGGATCTAAGGCTGAGAACCAATCTGCTGAGTTCTGCCTGAAGCCACCGGGAAATGTTTACATCAGTCTCAAGACTACTCCTCCTTATCCCGTGGAGCTTTACTACAAGACTGAGGATAAGGTTGAGGTCATCAAATACCTGACTACCTCAAACCTATTCGACCGGCCGATGCCGAGCAAAGAAATTTACAATTTTGTCTTACAAGAATGAGGGACCAAATTTGCTCTGAAGAAATCAGAGCTGAACAACCTTGGACTAATCCGAGCTCTAAAATTGACTTCAGATAACATCACAGTAGTGAAGGCACTCTTGCACTAGAATTGATTTATGTTTGTTTTTCATAATAGAAAATGTCAAAAGTACCAGAAAAGGGACGTCAAGGTGAGAAGAGATTAAGGACCCAGCTCATTAATCCAGACTTTGAATACAATAATCTAACCTCTACTGGTATGTCATTAATGTTGCAAGTGGTTAATATTTGTGTGTGGGGGGGGGGCATGTTTTTTAAGTAAGTGTAATGGGCCTTAGTTTTCTATATTTTGTAATTAATTGTTGATTTTTTACCCGTTTAAAAGATGTAATTAAATCCAAGATTGGACGGAAAATTATCACTGAACCA
This sequence comes from Eurytemora carolleeae, assembly GCF_000591075.1. Classification (NCBI taxonomy): domain Eukaryota; kingdom Metazoa; phylum Arthropoda; class Copepoda; order Calanoida; family Temoridae; genus Eurytemora; species Eurytemora carolleeae. The sequence continues at coordinate 312,371 of NW_019396584.1, read as the reverse complement.
AAAAAATATGCAACATAAGTTCAATTAGGAGTTTATTCACCCAATCCTCTTAAATGATGACATTGATATTTGAAAATTAGAAATTTTACAAAGAAAATTAACTATTATAATATTTAGATGATGATAGACGTATTATTTCTAAGAAGAAATCACTTGCTCCATCTAGTCAAGTAAAAAAATTATCTACTTACAAAACTGTCTCTCAATAACTAATTTTGACATTTGCCCTTTCTCTATTCATATAAAATTGCAGTGTCTGTTAATGACCATGAAAAACTTCAACATATTTATTTATTTATTTATTTCAACATTTTGTTTTAGTAAGTTATGATGCAGATCAATGATTGAGTAAGGTTTAAGCAGTTCTTAAGAAATCATTTTAATTTCATCCAGATCCGGATCTATGTCCCAAACATTTATACTAAGTTTAATGATTTAGTGGGACAATTTATAAATGTTCAATCTATATGGTCGATTTTTGTTAACTCTATTTTTGTTGGGGATCCTGCAGAAATAAATTTTTAACACAGGAAATATATTAACCTTTTTCAGGAGGTCCGGACTGCCAAAAAGAGCAGGACCGAAATAGATTTAGAGCTATTTGAAGCTTATGAGAAAAGCTTACAGGCATGAGATTATAATACATACTTAAATTAAAGCATGCTATTTTAACAGCTCATTATTATGTAGACAGAAGCTTTTCTTAAATGATTAAAACATTCACTTATAATCTTGACCAAAGAATGACGAGGAGGACGAGAAGGATGAGGAGGACAAGGATGTTGGGGAGGAGGAGGACGAGGAAGATGCAGATGCAGATGCAGATACAGATGCAGCTGAGGGATCACAAAGTGAAGATGATTCTTTATCCTCTCAGGACTTTGGTAAGACGAACAATAACAATAAGACCCACAAGTATAAGGAAGACAAGAAGAAGAGGGAAGTGGATAAGAAGAAGGAAGCCGATAAGAAGAATGAAGCTGAGAAGAAAAAAGAATCCAAAAAGGAGGAAGAGGAGTAACATGTGGATCTAGAAGAGGCTAGGGTGTAAATGCTTTAATGTAAAAAATTTAATCCCATGTGAATGTTTAATTTATCCATTTCAGGATATTTCCATCCCACCCACCTCTTTAAAAAAAAACATTTAAACCCCTGAATCCAGGTTAAACATCTTCTGTTGAAAGTTTTGGCGAACCAACAAAGTATCCAGGATGAGCAGAAACATCAGAGGGCCAAACTAAACCTGTTGTCTATCTATGACTTTTCAAGGCTACATCACTTCCACTTCTTCTGAAAGCAGACCTGACAAAGGAAGTCAAGAAGCAGAGGCTGATGATGGTAATATTAATATTTATATTTTAGAATTCTACTAATTCTTTTTGATCCATCCCAAGAGAAATTCATCAATTTTAAAAAATTGAAACATACACTTTTAAGTGACCCTATATGTTTTAAGTTCAATTGGAAATGTTAGCAGTGACGGATATATTTTAGATACCTGTTAGGGGAAAAACACTTTCAGTAAACTGGACTAAATGTGTAGTAATGTCATAAAGTTCCTGAAGTTTTCAGTTGCAATTTGAGTCAAAAAAATATACATAGCTAAATCAGGCTAATTTATGTCTCAAGTCTCTTAACGTTTTTTTTTGCAAGACAAGACCCAATTCTAATTTTCATTTAAGAAAATCCTTAATTTTTAATAGTAAAATCTTTTAACACTTATAAAATTAGTGGAATTTTAGAAGGAGCTTAACTGGCTCTGAACTAGTTTCACCCAATTCAAAATTTTTGGCAATAAAATTTAAAATAAATATTTTTAAGCCTGAAAGGTCATTTTTCGAGCTGCTTTCCCCCAAAAACAACTGGTTTATACACCCGAGCTACTCTGTGTAACAGAGCGAATACTAAAACATGCTCTTTTGAAAACCAAAACACTATTTTACTTTTGAATTGAAATAAAATTATTTTAAAAACAAGTTTTGGACTTAAAACTGATTTTTTAGAGATCATTAAATGTCACCCTGTAAGATATAATATTTTGTTTTCAATTTTTACATGCCAGAAAAACTGCCGTGGAAAAAATCCCTCATTTCAACTTGCTTTAAAACATTATTTCAGCCACTTTTACCTGAAGAAAAAATGTGATGTAAAATCGATACTTTTCAAGTTTTATAAAATTTATGAAGAAAAACAAAAGTAAGTGTTGAGGTTTTTATCCACACTGTAAATCAAAAATGAAGAATTAATGTCAAAGTGCTTAATAATAATTTATATTAGAATTTAAGTTTCAGAAAAACAAGGACTTTAACAGGTCTAGGCTATCTGTCGTGTAATTATTTGGTCCCAATTCGAACAGAGAAGTAGTAGCATGCGCAGAATAATTTGGGCCAATGGCAATGCATCAGTTACACTACTTTTTTGTTTGGTAAGTGATCATATAAAAAATATATCAACAAGCATAGCAATATCATTGTTAATTTTTATATTTTTCCAATAGTGTATATTTTTCATGAGTCAAAAAGTGATACCGAGCTTGTTCTCCTCTTCAATGTATCACAAAATACCCATATTGTTTGAATTAATAACAGAACAGGCCAAGCCTATCCCTACACAATGTTTAAATGTTCAATTAACTTTGTCTCAAAAACAACTTCCATTTTGACCAAAACCCTCAAAAGGTAAAATCAAGGGGTAAATATTTTCTTAGAATATAATTACTCCCCCCCCCACCTTTAAGAAAATCATTATTTTCCCTGGAAGTTTTAACTGTTTGTGCAGAGCGCCAAAAAAAATCAAAACAAAAACGAAATATGCTTTTATCAGTTTCTGGCAAAAAAGTGATGCTCACTTTAAATACTTAGATCTTTGAGTGGTAAGACTAGCAAAGTCTTGCTCCTTTTGCCAAAAACAGAGGAAAAATGAGAGATTGAAAAATGTGAGCAGTCCCTAGGGAGTAAATTTTACTTCGAACCAACCAAAATGCAACTTTTGAACAAGAATGAACAGTCTTGTAACACTTTACACCACTGAGTTCAAGTCAAATGGGACTGGAATAGTAAGATGCTAATATTGCTATACTCGAGATTGTCCTGGACTGATATTGTGGCTGATCACATGATCTAGACTTAACCTTTGCTTCCTCAAGTCGACCCAGAGCTTTCAGGAGATTATCCATATCAGATCTTACACAACATAGATCCTGGAAAAATCAATAAATCTCTTTAAATATCAACTAATCTCCTCATAGATCAATTGTTCACTTCATAAATCAATTCATCACTTCAAAATTCAACTGATAAATTCAAAAATCAATTCAAAAATCAGTTCATCGCTTCAAAAATTAACTAATCCCATCAAAAATCAATTAATCACTTGAAAAAATCATTAGTCACTTAGAACATAAATAAATCTATTAACCACTTAAAAATCTATTAATCACTTAAAATCTATTAATCACTTAAAAATCTATTCATCACATAAAAGATCAAATTTTCACTCAAAAATATATTAATCACAAATAAATTCAATTTATCAGTTCAACATCAATTAATCAGTTCCCATTACTACTCAATCAGTTCAAAAAAATAAAAATATTCCTGTTCCTAGGCTAGGGGGTCTAACCTAACCCTAAATATGTATACTAATTCACATTAATCAATTTTTTTCATTTTCCGTGATGAATGGTGTACATGTACCCCCCCCCCCTGGTAAAATATACTTGAAATATTTTGTATACTTCTAGGTTTTACTCAAATTAAAACAATTCCTTTGTGGACCACCACGGCTACGACAGGCTAGGGGGTCAGTGCACTACTTATCCATGTACACTTGATGTTGAAAGGGGGGGGGGGGCGGTGTTCAAAATTCTTGATTAAATAATTAACGAGGTAATGGTAATTTCATAATATAATTTTTAACATGGTTCTTATGTGTGCCACATTGATTTTATTGTAGCCTATCCTAGCCGCAAGGCTCTACGCAGAAATCGTCTTTACCTTTCAATAAAATAATTTCTGCCCCCCCCCCCATTTTCTATTGATTATGTACATAAATTTGATTTCATCTATTTAATACTGAGTAGCATATTTCATTTCAATATTGACAGAGTTAAGTTAGGTTAGAACAATTTCTTGGCTGAGCTCTGTTGGTAGAACAGGCTAGGACTGCAAACAGTTGTTAACATTAAATGAACTAAATAAACTAAATAAACTAAATAAATTTAAAGTATTGATCAAGTGGGACTGGGCCCGGGGTCCAGAAGATGTTTTATTGGTAATAAAGCATAATCTACCTGGTTAGGCGTTAAAATCCAACTTCAGGTGGCCACACTCTCAGACTATTGTCCCACAAAATACATAAAGTAATCACTTTTTTATTTGTACAATTTTGTCCTTCACTTTTTGAGATGGGGAGGACGTTATTAAATTAATAAATTATATTAATAAATTAATAGGGACAGACAGACGGGCTCAGTTAGCGCCAAAAAGCAGAACACGTTTCAAGTTAAGAATGATACCGGTGCAGCATTGGTCATAAATTTGTCGTCTTAGATTTCTAAACAACATATATTAAAAAATACACCGGATAAAATTGGTCTCTTCGCTAATTGTGATTCAATTTTACTTTCAAATGACACTTTGATCTACTCTTGATGATGGAGAGATTATCAAATAAAATAATTTAAATTCATATTAGTATTAATAAATTAGTTATTTTATTGGTTATATTTAAGACGACATTATGCTAAAAATTCAAATTTGAAATTATCAGCAGCAAATCGAATGTGAAAGCATGGAATCAGGAATCCGAAAAATAAAAAATTCAATTTCTAAGATAAAGTTAGCTTGGAATAACAATAAATTGTAATTATAAAATGAAACATACAGGGTTACCCACAAAGGATGAGACGTTTGTATGAAAATTTGTATGTCCTTGTCCTTGCATTTACTGTTTCTTGTAGGCCAAAACTGTTTAATTTCAGTGCTCTATCATGTATAATAAACCATTAAAATATTCATTTGAATTCAAAAATCGAAGTGCCAAATAGTCATATTTTTAGAGTTTTGACTCTTTGTGGATAATCCTGGGGTCTGTCCTATTGAACAATTTTTGGACCCCCCTAGGAAATTACCCAATCCTGAATGTACTTGACATAATGATGAATTTCAGATGTATAACAACTGTTAAAATCATGTGGATAAAAGTAAAGGTCTTTGCATATAGAACGTTTCACTTATTACCACACGATGTTCTTCTAAAAACTTTGATTTACGAGGAAAATACAATTGCAATATTATACAAATGGGTAATTTCCTAGTATACAAGTTTTTTAATCCCCTCACGGTAATTTCCGGTTATTTCCCAAAATCAGTGCTTTGGATCCATTTTAGTTTGATGCGGATCCGATCTGGAAAAAAATGGATCCGGATCCAGATCCAGGTCATTTCTTAAAGATTTACTAAATTTGGGTTCGTCCTAGTATATGATTTATGGACCCCCCCCTGCCCCTTCCCCCCTCCTATCACTTTTGTACATGACCTTTATTTTTTATTTTTCAACAAATTAGTATACATATTTCGGGTTAGGTTAGGTTAAGCTCATTTCTGGGCCGAGCGCTGCGGCTAGAACAGGCTAGGGGGCCGAGCGCTNATTTCAAGCTATTAAAGGGAGTGTTCGCGAAAAAGGGGTATATACTTAATGCGATATAAAAGCACTTTTGATCGCTACTAATCTTACTTTCCAAAAATCGTTCTCTAGGAAATCACCCTGAATTTTTTTAACAAAAAAAAAATTTTCAAATTTTTTTGTATTACTTTTTTCGCTTATTTTTATCCGAAAAATGGATTAATCATTTAGAAATGAGGAAATTTGGATAGTCTTTTATTTTTCAAAAGTTCAAATTTGGATTTTAGGAGTAAATTTTGTTTTTTTGCAGCTTTTGGTTGATAGTTTACCCCTTGGATCCAAATCCGTGGATCCGCATATTTTTGTGGATCCGGATCCAGGAAGCAAAAATCTTGCGTATCCAATAGATCCGGATCCAAAGCACTGCCTAACATATGATTTTTTGACACCTCCCCCCCTCGCCCCACCCCCTCCTATCAATTTTGTACATGACCATTTATTTTTTATTTTTCAGCGAATTTGTATACATACTCGTGTGGCCGCAGCGCTTGGCCCCATACCCTGTAATAGCAGCACCACTTGGCCCTGACTAAATTGAAAGGATGGGTTGAGCCAGGGGGGGGGGGGGGCCAAAAATCGTTCTTTAGGACAGACCCCCCTCTGGCGCCCCTCCTATCAGTTTTGTACGTGTATTTCAATTTTATCTTTTCTAGAATGTTTCCTGCTGTATATTGAATATGAAAGTCAAATAGTGATAAAATTATATGCATAAACAAAGTATTAAACACCCAATGATACACAATGTATAACAATAAATGATAAGCCCAAAATCCCTGTCATGTCCAATACAATTTGACTAATGATATTGAGCCGAATCCAACCTAATAAAATTTTGTTTTTTTTGGAATATCTGTTTAGTCGTTTTTACTTTATGGAAACCCAACATGCTATAAAGTCAAAACCAATTAAATATACAAGTCACTAGATTACTTAAAGAATTTTGCTATAAATATAAAAAAATTAAGACTTTAGTTAACAAATGTACCTAAATTATAACGGAGCCTATCAGTTTTGTACGTGTATTTCAATTTTATCTTTTCTAGAATGTTTCCTGCTGTATATTGAATATGAAAGTCAAATAGTGATAAAATTATATGCATAAACAAAGTATTAAACACCCAATGATACACAATGTATAACAATAAATGATAAGCCCAAAATCCCTGTCATATCCAATACAATTTGACTAATGATATTGAGCTAAATCCAACCTAATAAAATTTTTTTTTTTTTGGAATATCTGTTTAGTCGTTTTTACTTTATGGAAACCCAACATGCCTTAAAGTCAAAACCAATTAAATATACAAGCCACTAGATTACTTAAAGAATTTTTCTATAAATATAAAAAAATTAAGACTTTAGTTAACAAATGTACCTAAATTATAACGGAGCCGCAGTAAAACGAAAATGCGTAGAAAGGAAAACTAAAGTCTAGAACCCAAAACTAAAAGCCTGGAACCTAAAGTCTAGAACCCAAAGTCAATACTGTTGAATCCCATATTGAGAGTTATATAATTAATGAGAGGAAAATTTGAATTTATTTTATGCTTACTAAACGACATTTTAAAGCTATAAATATCTACATGATGAATAAGATCCGCAGTCGGAAATCCTCCACGGAGGGGAAAGCTTCAAATCAAACCAACTCACTTATTTACTTTCCAAAAACCCAATTGGAATGCGATTGGTTGAATTTAACAAAAAAAAAATTTTTAACTTATCCCCAATTACCCCAATTTATTATGTAATAGGCTATACATACTCTCATTAGCCGAAACTTACCGAGTTTATGCCAGATTGGACTATAGAACTAATTATGAAACAAACTGTTTTAAAGACGACCTTAATAGTTATCTGTTTTTTTACAACTGCAAACTGTATTCAACAAATAAGGGAAAAAAGTGTCTTTAAATTTCATGGGTATAATTGCTTGAAGCCGAAGTCATTGGTGAGCTATAAAAAATCAGAATGGTGCTTACCGGTTATTGACTCTAAAAAAACGGGGGATGGTGAAAATAAGGAAAAAGTTATTTTAGCCCAAAAGTTTACTACACAAAAACTAAAAGGAATAAAATGTACAAAAAAAGCGTCATGTTTTCTAACATACTGTGGAAACTATTCACACATGAAATTCTTTAACCCACCGTCAATATTAGAACCCGAAATAATGTCAATTGATGAATGTTATGATATGCACCAAAGACAAGCATACATTTCAAACGGAAGGACATTAAGAATTAGTACGAATCAACAAATCCAGTTTAAAGAACTTGTACATGGGAAAATATGGGCGGACGAATATAACGTTTATTGTACCGGTGCTAAATTTACACTCAATGGAGAGCAACATGAAGGCATGTTAGAATTAAAAACTACCCAAGTAACAATGTCAGAGGTTGAGATCCAAACATCCCAAAATACCGTTATTGAGACTTTAGAAAATATTGAATTAGAAAGGCAGTGTATTGACTCAATGAAATGCATTGTCGGTACAAACACATACCTAGTACTAGAGAAACCTAGTTTATGTAACCTAGAAAAGATCCGAAACCTGGAGTTAAGTAAGATCAAGTTGAAACGCCAGGGGATAATGACCGAATACTTAGTAAACCAAGAACATGAAATTATATTAAGGAAAACTAACAAACAGAAGAGTGAAGAGTGCGATTTGACGTATTTTGAAACTGACTATCCGGAAATAGTTATTATCGCAAATACCCTAGACCCCAAACTAGGTGACCTACTTACACATCCTGATAGCATGAACATTGATTTAGAAATAAGAATGACCACAGAATTTTCACACTATAGAGTGGAAATGATGTTAGATTCCACAATACACGGGATTCAAAAACATCTATGCATGTTAGGCACAGAGTCAGTACAACAAATGGAGAGAAGCCCACTCCACCCTAATGCACTTATTAGGGATAGGGGCGACATTATCCAAGAAATGGAATGTACCAAGGTAGAAGTGACGGTCAGTCCAGGGTATAAAAGACATGATAAATGTTCCAGGGACCATCTACCAGTATACATGAATGAGGAACCGGTATATTTAGACACCTCTAAACTAATTACGAAACAACCAGTATTTGATCTCGTAGAATGCACAGAGATCTTCACTCCCATTTTTGAAACCATTGACGGCACTCTAGTACAGGCAACCCCTACTGTACAATCCATACAACTAGAGTTGACTAAACCGGAGGAATCCGGGTATCATATAGACGAACTAGGTCATATAGAGGAAACAGATAGTCTCCTCTACACTGCCAAAGAGTGGCAAGCCTATCAAGAGCTGTTCTATGCCAAGAAAAGTAGGAAAGCCTTGACTTATGCAATCACGGCACAATATTGTTCATCCCCCGGAACCTGTGGTGAGTATCAACCCACAGGTAGCATGGGCTTTGATCTAAACAACCTAGCCAAAGAAGCTATCCATGCACTAGACATCTGGTCATGGATGTTAGAATGTGCACAAACTTATGGCAGTTATGCCAGCTGCTTCATGGTACTATATTTAGTAGCTAAATTGATTTGTGTAATTATAAGCATAATATCGACCAGGAAAAGAGGAGTTACCTGGGGCACTGCATTTCGGTTGAACACTTTGCTATTGAATGAGTTCCGTAAGAACTTGATTCAAAATATGCCCCGCCAAACAGATGACCCAACGCACACTAGGACCCAAAACCTAGAGTTGGGAAGCTTAGACACATAACCTGTCTAGTCCAGATTATATGATGATATAATAAATTGAACAAGCATATAACTATATCCCAAATTATAAATTTAAAGTTATATCATCGGGGGATGTTGTAGTAATCTGGATAATCTAGACGATTATAGATATATATATATATATATATATATATAGTATATATATACATGGGTCTGCACCTATCTATAGAAACACAGATATGATACCTCGCCGCTATCAACTTAAAGAATAAAGGTAATAAAGCTCAGTGCACAAAGAACCTTAATAGTAGAAAGACTTATACATAGATATAATCTTCTACCTTAGGTAAGTGCAGCTCCCAAGTTACATTGATTCATATAACTCAGACTATTAACATAATATAGCCTGATACATACATTCAACTATCAATAGCTGGTTATAGATATTTATATTTATATATACAAGCAAGGATACATATAATTCCGCATAGCTAAACTAAATACATAGCCCCGCAGAATTAATAGCTCCGCAGAGTTAATAGCTCCACAAAGCTAACAACTCCGCAACATTAATAGTTCAGCAGAGTTGATAGCTCCACAAAGTTACTAGCTTCGCAAAACTAAATAAGGCAGCTCTGTAAAGCTAGACAAGANGGGTAGCAGGGAAAGCAAGTTTAAAAATAAATAGATACAAAACATTTCAATTTTCTTATTTCCCAAATTTACAACGACAAAAAAAATAATTCAAAATTTCTTTTTTTTCAAGACAATAAATCCCTTGATGGGAGAACAGGCAATGAGCAACAGTAACTTACGAAGTTATGAATTTAATCTTCATCAAACAGTAATCATGTGAACATTTTAAACACTGGAACAATAGTTGGATCAAGAAATATATCTATTGATATATTTATCAGTGAAAAAGCAAGAATATTTTATTCTATACTTTGTCTGTTTGTAAAGAAAAAAAGGTCAAAACGGCTGAACCGATCGGGCCTAAATTTTTTAAGGCAACTCACATGACCCCAGGGAAGATTAATTTACCACCAACAAGAAGGGAAGCGCGAAACGCCCTAAATACCGCGTATAGATATTTGGGATCATATTTTATCACGTGACCTGAAAAGGGAAGGGGAAGTGAAGTATTAATGTCGTGTCATACCTAGGTAAATGTAGAATTCTTGAAAATCTGTGTTTTGACATTTTGTTAGTTCAATTGATGAACATGACCAAGACCCCAGGGGTGATTTGAATAAATAATTAATGAATCATGTTTAGCTTTTTAACAAATAAGTGACGTAAGGTGAGAACTTTTGAATGCAGTTAATCCCTTCCTAAATCGTTTGTTAACTCTCCTCTTTCAGGGATTTATTTCTGAAAGACTTGATAAATCTATTGGAGTGATATTGATAAATTATTAATAAACCATGTTTAGCTTTTTAACAAATAAAGCATTTAAAAGGTTAGGATTCAAATACATCAATGGATTGGAATAATAATAACAATTTTTAATCCCTTGATATTAAAATATAAAATGTCAATGTTCTATGTTCAACACTATGTCAATGTTAACAACGGATTTAAGAAATCAAAATAATTTGTCCTCTTCTTCTTGTCATTCATAATGCTATAAAAACACAAAGAAATATTTAATTGATGATATGATGATCAGATTTAGCTATTTTTCAGATCAATGTCGCAGCAGCAGTAGGTTCCGTCACATGATATAAAACTACCGTGTTCATGGAAATATTAGGCAAGATACATATATAATGCAGTGCAGTGGGATCCACAAAACTACAGGGTTCATGGAAATATTAGGCAAGATACACATATAATGCAGTGCAGTGGGATCCACAAAACTACAGGGTTCATGGAAATATTAGGCAAAATACATATATATATATTACAGTGCAGTGGAAACCACAAAACTACAGGGTTCATGGAAATATTAGGCAAGATACATATATATTGCAGTGCAGTGGGAACCACAAAACTACAGGGTTCATGGAAATATTAGGCAAGATACACATATAATGCAGTGCAGTGGGAACCACAAAACTACAGGGTTCATGGAAATATTAGGCAAGATACATATATATTGCAGTGCAGTGGGAACCACAAAACTACAGGGTTCATGGAAATATTAGGCAAGATACACATATATATTGCAGTGCAGTGGGAACCACAAAACTACAGGGTTCATGGAAATATTAGGCAAGATACATATATATTGCAGTGGAGTGGGAACCACAAAACTACAGGGTTCATGGAAATATTAGGCAAGATACACATATAATGCAGTGCAGTGGGATCCACAAAACTACAGGGTTCATGGAAATATTAGGCAAGATACATATATATTACAGTGCAGTGGAAACCACAAAACTGCAGGGTTCATGGAAATATTAGGCAAGATACATATATATTACAGTGCAGTGGGAACCACAAAACTACAGGGTTCATGGAAATATTAGGCAAGATACACATATATATTGCAGTGCAGTGGGATCCACAAAACTACAGGGTTCATGGAAATATTAGACAAGATACATATATATTACAGTGCAGTGGAAACCACAAAACAGTGAAATTATCGTCGTCTTCTCATTTTCAATTTGAAATTGAACTATTTATAACAGTTGTGCCTGGGACTAAATTTTATTAATTGGAGAGATCGCTAATCTACCTAACGCCGGTTCAAATATTGAATCACCGATTCCTGTAGGCAGTTCTGCGACCTTACTCAAATTCATTAAATTCGGTCATTGAATATTTAAAGCAATCAGTTGCACCAATTGCAGATTAGGAAATCTTGAACAAAATTTCGTGAAAAAATAGCGAAAATTCCACATTAAAGACCAAATTTCACGAACAAAATACGCAAATTCCGGGGCGGGGGGGGGGGAAGTAAATTACACCCTTAGAGTACATTACACCTTGAGAAGTGTGAGGGGATTTGAGACTATATGTCTTTATTTGGAAAAGCATATATATCGATTTTTAAGACCTACTTTTGCATTTTTTAAAATGTGCCTAAACCCTGAAAACATTTATACTGTGCACATTTTGAAAAATATATCGGGGGAGATGACACCACCCAGTAATCTTAACATATATGCATACACACCAGGGTTTCCAACGCAATTCAAGTGGATTTTACTTGCGCGCAATTCCGTAATAATTGCGCGCAATAATCGTAACGGAATTGCGGGCAACTGTGCGCTATAGCGCACAATTCCGTCCAACTTTCATGCGTTTGTGTTTCAATTTTTGATAATTTTCAATTTAAACCTTATATGGCAAGCAAAATTGCATTTAATTATTGAGCAATTCCGTTCTACATAAAAAAACAATTTAAACTTTGGTAGTGGAATACAATCTTCACTTCACTAACATTACTGTCTCAAATGCCAGAAAAATTGAATTTAAACTTAATCTTTTATTTTATAATATTCATATGCAACATGTTTGGAATAGGAAGACGACATTTTAGACTCTAACAGACCCATTTAACTCAATAAGTGATTTATTAAGTTACTAACGAAAATTTGTTGCTTTGTAACATCAAATACACTGTAATGTCACCTGTCTGTACCATAGTTTTCTGGTTCTCACTGTAGCAAAATATCTAATTTTTATTAAACGAACCTTATACAATTCTAACCAAAAAAAGGGAAAATGTATCATGTTGAATTGTTAATTAGTAGCTTAACCACACGAAACTTGAAATTTTTTAAAACTTTCGGGCCTTGATTATTTTTAAATCTACAGAGATGTTTCCATTCTTGCATTTGCTGCATAAATTTGAAAGTCACAGTTAAAATTATTGATTTTTAGAAGGAAAAGCAATTCTTTTCCACGCGATCCCGCGCAATTCCGCACGATTCCGCGCAATTCCGCGAGTATTTATTTGCTTCCTTGTTCGCAATTATAGCCCAATTCCGCGCATTGAAATGGCGCCAGCGGAAGCCATCATCGAGCGCAATTTTGCACAACGGAATTCCGATTGGAAACCCTAATACACCCCCTCCCCACCGTTCCTTATAGGTGAAAGGGAAGCATTTCTGAAATAAACATGCGCCGTGCTTTATATTTCGAGTCATTTAGTATTATTAGATAGATCAAACATTTAGTATCACTAGATAGATCTTACATTTAGTATAACTAGATAGATCAAACATTTAGTATCACTAGTTAGATCAAAAATTTAGTATTACTAGATAGATCAAACATTTAGTATTACTAGATAGATTAAACATGTACTATTACTAGATAGATCAAACATTTTGTATCACTAGATAGATCAAACATTTAGTATAACTAGATAGATCACACATTTAGTATCACTAGATAGATCAAACGTTTAGTATCACTAGATAGATCAAACATTTAGTATTACTAGATAGATCAAACATTTAGTATTACTAGATAGATCAAACAGTTAGTATTATACTAGATAGATCAAACATTTAGTATCACTAGATAGATCAAACATTTAGTATTACTAGATAGATCAAACATTGTTAAAGTAAAGGAAGAGAAATTATTAATTATAATGTAATAAAACTTCTAATGCTGAGGTCTCAGAGCAGAGAATTCCGCAAGTTTTTTTGCGCAACTAATCATTGCAGCAACACTACGGTTTTTTGCTGAACATTTTTTTAGCGAAAATTGTTTTTGCAAAATTTTGCATTTTTTTGCTGAATTCATTTTCGCAAAAAATGCGAAATTTGCGAAAAATTTTGCGATATCCGAACGAAAATTTACGCATTTTTTCGTGAAAGTTTTTGTTCGCTGGAAACCCTAAGTAGGACTTTGTGTATCAAACTTAATACCTTTAAATATGGTGAATATCTAAATTGTTAAAAAAAAGTTTTAAAGAATTTAAAATACCCTAATGACAAACAACCTCCCCCACATTAAATCCTGTGTAAAAATCGATGTATGATTTCATTTATATATATATTTACCGAGCTCTCCAATGCCTTATCTTGGGAATCCGCGAATACATGTGAAAACATGGGAATTCGATAATACATGTGAAAACATTTTTTTAAAAGTTCTTCCTAAACATAAAAATTATATATTACGAGTCGGATAGATTAAAATTACATGAATTTACAGAGCAGCATTCCATTAAACCAGTATTCCCCCCCCCCCCCCCCCCCCCCACCTGTCCTTGATATTCACCCGCGTAATTCTTATCACATTAACGCAAAATAATCAGATAACAGTTTAAAAGACAATTCCTATTTATTAAGAAAAGATAATTTCCATTTACACATGTGTTAATTGTATTTTTTAGATTATAATTTATATATTTTGCTTTTTCAATGTTTTGTGGTAAAGCAAATTAAGTTTTCAGCTCAATACTTATAATGCTCCGACTAGCATTGGCAGCATTCCGTGAAAAAAGCTAGAACATTGCATGATTGCAGTGAGAATTAATGCATTTCATTCAATATATGAACTCTGTTTTTCTATCTATGCAGCAGCTGAACTTGCAGAACTTGGACCTTCTTTTACTTTCTTAAATTCCTTACATTTAATATTGTTTTAGGTTTCCTTGTACTTGTTGGAGTCCTTTTATTAGGAGAAGTTGATCACTGCAGTTTTACAGATAATCTTACCTCTCTTCTCTCTTCTTTTTCTTCTTCAGTTTCTTTGCTTCGGTAAAAATTCGCAATTTTTGGATGTTTGATGTTTAGGTTTCTTCAGGGAGAACTAGAAAACAGTAAATTTTTTATAAAATGTCATTTAGGATTTTATATTTGCCTCTCAACTATTTAAAAAAAAAGTGTCCTAAAGATTTTTAGGCATGTATATCATTTGTCACTAATTTTAAATTGCAAATTATTAGGCTTTCCATTTCACGTTCAAAGTGTATTTAAAACAAAAAACTTTAAAGATATCTTAATCTAAAGGTTTAATTCTGTAAAATATTGTAAGAAAGGCTTACCTGTACATAAACTGCAGTCAACGATAGCAGTGGGACAGATGACAAGTCTTCTCTGCTATCGTAAGCCTTTCTCCATGCTTACAATATTAAATATAAAACTAAATTAAGGAAAAGATATCAAAATAATTTGTTTTCTCAATAAATTTTACTATTTTTTCTCGTTCTACAGGGTGTCCCAAAAAACATGGGAATTCAGTGACGAATTCGATATCGTCTTTGCTATGAATTAGCATTGTAATACCTAATTTCAAAAGCCATAATATTATTATGTCTGCTAGGGTTTATTTTATAAAATGGATAAAAGGATGAACAGTGAATTCCAACAAGTTTACTCTGTTTGTATACTTCAATATTCTTGTTTTACTAAGTACAACCGTATGCAGTCAAAACATAAACAAACACAATGTGAACATAGCTCAGACGAAACTTTTACCATAGAGAATAGAATATATATTAGAGGGGAATTTAAAGAATCTCTCGATATGAATTTTTTCAGTCCCTTTCAGCCTGAAAAGGAGTTCAAAGTGTACCAATCATGTAAATGATCACAAATTTTATGCAGTAGAGTACATTAATACAGTATGTTCCCTAGACTATTCATTTCAATTTCGAATTTTTTAAACTGTTAAATAAACTTTATAATGAATCAGGTGAATAAAAAACATGATTTGATTTATAGTTATAACGGAAAATCATCGTTTGTAAAGTGGAAGGCATAGAGTCTATGTGAAATGATCATTGGTTAATTATGAAACCAGTCTATTTCATAATTTGGGTTTCTTTTGACAATAATTTTAAATTTTCTATAAAATGTTATTCCAGGGCCCAAAAGGTTATATAGCATAAATATGTGAAGTACACCTGCAGTACAACAAAATGGCCGTTTTACACTTTTTTCTAGTAAATTCCCCTCTAATATATATTCTATTCTCTATGCAGATCACAGCTTTCTCAGTAGGTATCACTATACCAAATCAAAGAATTATTTGAAAAGACGATATCGAATTGGTCACTGAATTCCCATGTTTATTGGGACACCCTGTACGTAGATTTTTCTTCTTCTTTTTTTCAGAGTTGAAGGAAGAATGTCAGGTTCAGATATGTCCGGGTATACAGACGAGGATGTAAACACTGCAAAACAACTTCCTAAGGTAGAATATTTAACTATTATTCGGTAAAAAACATTATTCATAAAAATTCATTTTGAATTGTTTAATGTTTAGGTCATATGGTCTAACTATGATATTAAACAAAATTATAATCCTTATAATGAATGATTAAAGATATTTACTCGATTACAATTACAGATATAAATCTTAGGTATTTTCGAGATCAATCATTTACTCCCTCTGCTTAGGGCGTGTACAAATGTCTTTCTCTAAGTCCTCGTACTTTGTTTCATAAACCCCTATAATGTTCTCTCTTTATAAAATGAATGAATGAATGGGATTTATTAGCTTTTCCGTTTATAGATCTAAATACATCTGTTTATGTTTGTTCTTGTTGAATCAGCTCTCTATGGTCTAAGAAAATGTGGTTCGGCTGTTCCAGTTCGGTGTCTGTCTAAACAGCTTACTCAATCTCAATATCTCATTCAGCTGCTCCAGTTCCGTATCTATCTAGGCAGCTTCTCCAACTCGATATCTCGTTTAGCTCCTCAAGTTCAATATCTTTT
Organism: Eurytemora carolleeae; assembly: GCF_000591075.1. NCBI lineage: Eukaryota > Metazoa > Arthropoda > Copepoda > Calanoida > Temoridae > Eurytemora > Eurytemora carolleeae. Next base: position 295,365 of record NW_019396584.1, on the reverse strand, counting down.
GCACTGCAATCTTAGCCAAGCTACTTTAGCTGCTCTTACAATATGGGATGCTTCCACTACATTCCCAGCTGCTTCCTTTATTACCAGAGCGGCTCCTAGAGTCTCTGCTATATTAGCTGTTCATTACCAGAGCTGCTTATAGAGTTTCTGCTATATGTTAGCTGTGCGAGGGAGGGGTGGCTGCTCTCCGGGTTTTGGAATTGCTCCCAGGGAGTATAATGTGAAAATTTATCCGACCTTTTATGAAAAGTCCTGTAAAAAGGGAACTTTAAAACCGAAAATTGAAAAAAGGGCTCTGCTACTCCTTTTTTACTGTTTTTACTGTTTTATTGTTCAGATATTTTTAGAACAAAAATTGCAAATTTAAGTCCAAGTAGTCTGTGGCGATCATATAGTTTTGATTGGCCACACTGACGACATTTGTTTCAGCTTATACATTAAAGATCATTGGTAAATTTCAAAAAAATCTTTTTTTCAGCTAGATACATAAAGGTTTCATTTGAGCTGCTCTAATAAATTTCAACATTTTTAAAAGTTTTTTTTCAGGAAAATCCAATTTTTCGCCTAAAAAATCTTTAATTGATTGGTGCCATTCAAAAATGCGTTTTTACTCAACAGTCACAAAATAAAAATTTTGTATGTTAAATTACCAAAAATCCTCAAATTACGGACAGTTTTCCAGTTAACTGAACATGAACATGGACATGAACATGAATATACAAAAATGAACATAAACAGGTTGAACTACATCTGCACCTGGATGGATCTTTATCGCCAGAGTTTATTGGAAGACGAGCTTTAGCACGTGGAATTCAACTTCCGGTTCCTCCAGGTAGTTTTAAACTGAACAAAATTACGCACAACATTTTTAGAAAATATTCATTTCAGAAACTAGGTTAAATCCTTAACTTTGAACCATATTCTGAATGTGCTACAATTGTGACTTATTAAAAATTGCATAAACTAGCTTGAAAACCAGGCGCTGCCTAGGTTACTAAAAATTAATCCCGCCGTTTACCCGCAATTGAATAAAAGGCGACACACTCTACATAGAATCTTAAAACCAAGCTAAGAAAATTCCCGTGGGTCTCCCGAGTTCACTAATCAAAATTTGAGGCAAATTGGTCCAGGGGTTCCTGAGTTATGATCGGACAAACAAACAGACAAACAGAGATTTCAACTTTATATATATAGATGAGATTTACATAACCACTCAAAACAACCAACCCTGGTTAGGCGGGTTCAAACTGCATAGTAAATTGTGATTGCTTATTTGTAATATCTCATGCTTTGTAGTTGAATAAAAATATGAAATGAATGAACTATGGAAAATCAGTATTTTACCATCTAAAAAATGTTTTTTTTGTAGAACAATTGAGACAGTTTTTGATGATGAAGAAACTGGAAAAACTAAACACCGATGGCAATAAGTAAGTTTTTTGCATATGGCCATTTTCAAAGCTATTTTTTACCTCCCCCCCACCACCCCTCCACTGTTTACATTTTATCTATATCTCATGTTTGTTTGTCAAATTGATATTTCTGAATTTGTATTTTAATTATTCTATTCAGGGCTGAGAAAGGTGGAAATTGGCCTGTTTTTGATTTCTGCAATCAGTTTCTTCAGGTTAAGAAATATTATTAAAATTACAATTTCAGATCCTGTTTGTTTTTAATTTCAGATCCTGTTTTTAATTTCAGATCCTATTTTCTAATTAATTTCAGATCCTATTTTCTAATTTCAGATCCTATTTTCTAATTTCAGATCCTGTTTTTAATTTCAGATCCTGTTTGTTTCTAATTTCAGATCCTATTTTCTAATTTCAGATCCTGTTTTAAGTTTCTATAACTTTAGTTTTTATCCCAAAAAACTGTGCTATAAATGTTTTTATACAACAAGTATGCTATAACATGCGCGGGAACTCTTCAAGAAATAAGAACAATTTAAGATGTTTAGACTCAAGAAAAGCTTTTCCTTTCTTTCTTATATAAAGAATTTGTATTGTGTTATTTTGATCCACACCCAAATCACGACGAATTGTGCATATTCTATGTGAGTTTAATAATACATATAGCCTACAATAAAGAAACTAAGTCTGTAGAAAAAAATGTTGAAATGTCACTTTTCAAATGTTCACATTTTTAACCAAGTTTTACTTTTATAAAAAAAAGTCTTTACTTTTAGACTAAAGAGGAATTAAGTCTTGGAACCCTCGATCTTCTAGATAGATTGGCACAGGTAGTAATCAAAGTACTAGTAACAATTTAATAATAATAATAATAGTAACTATCTGAAGGGTCCGGCGTTGCCCATTAAAGAAAAAAATTAAGCAATAAAGTAAAAAAATAAAAAAAAATTTCGCCTTTAACACCCCCCGACCACCCACGAGTGTCCACAAAAAATTTCAGCCCAATCGGTCCAGCCGTTTGGCCGGTTATACGAAACATATATACGAATGTCTTGTTTTATTATAAAGATAATAATAATAAAAAAAATAATTGCAACATCAAAATCAGGAATTGGAATAAAATTACTGTTTTTTAATTATTTGTATTTTTTCAGGAAAACGTTGTTTATGCTGAAATCCGGTTCTGCCCCTTTCTTCACACAAAGTAATTATATAAATTAAAATGATAATATACTGAATTTATTTTAGATTCAAATTTTTTTATTTTTGTGTTAAACACAACTGCCTTTTCTTAATAAGTTTACACAAAATACAATTTTTTTCTTCTAAAATCATAACTGAATGGTTGATTAAATTTAAAAACAAAAATATTTTTAAATAGATCCTTAGTAGTCAAGGAGTATGGAATAGAAGGGAGAAACAACTGACGCAGCCCGCCCTACCATATGATTATACATGCTTTGCAGACGGTACTTCATTTGAATAAGAAATATTCAGAATACAGAATAGGTTATTGTATACGCGGTAATTGTACATCAGACAAATATTTCTTATACAAATGAAGTACCGTCTGCAAAGCATGTATAATCATATGGTAGGGCGGCTGCGACAGTTGTTTCTCCCTTCTATTCCATACTCCTTGACTACTAAGGATCTATTTAAAAAAAGTAGACCAGTGAAATGAAGGTTATATATGAAGAAATACTGGATTCCTAAGGGAGAGATCGATAACGAAACTGGATCCTTATGCTCTGGGAAGGGATTGAGGGATGTGAAGGGTTAAAAAGGATTAGATCCCTAGGGTGGGAGGGCTCAGCTACATTTTGCCTAGTCACAATTTGCCTAGTCACATTTTGCCTAGTCACAACTTGCCTAGTCACATTTTGCTTAGGTAACAGTTTGCCTAGGTAACATTTTGCCTAATAACATTTTGCCTAGGGTAACATTTTGCCTAGAGTAACGATAGAGCGAATTTTTTGCCTAGTCAATAATTTTTTCACAAAGAAATTTTCAAAAATCTCCAAATTTTTTGGCAAAAATTTCGCAAATTTTTAAAAATAGTTCAATTTTCTATAAACCAATCGAAAGACACATTGAAAGTAGCTCCCATGATAACTGCAAGGCTTACCATTCGGGGTAAGTCCAACTACAGGGAAAAGAATAACTTCTCCTATGTTTTCGATGGTAAGAGGGCAGAGACCAAGAAATGGCGCTGTTCTTACACTGCAACCCTAACAACGAGGATATCTACTGGAAACCTGGTAGGGGATGTACTCTCGACCCATGGCCATACCAACAAGCTGCTGAAGACTAAAGCTAAGAACACAGAAAAGGCTGTGATTGTGAAATAAGATAAATAATGATACCTATCTATACTCCATGATGTAAACTGTAATTAAAAATCTATATATATATCTGATATATAACCATATTTCATCTGTTGTAGAGTATAAAAAATGTTAAAATTGCTGGACAAGATACAATTCAATTGTTCTATAACATTTAATTCATTAAAATTTAACTGGTTAAGCTTAGCAAAAAATGTTTATTTTTTGACAAAATTTGTTTTAAAAAAACGCAATAGGCAAAAAAAACATGCTCTTGTGTTACCTAGGCAAAATGTTACCCTAGGCAAAATGTTACTAGGCAATCTTGAACTAGGCAAAAAGTTACCTAGGCAAAATTTTACCTAGGCAAGAGTGAACTAGGCCAGTTGTGACTAGGCAAAATGTGACTAGGCAAATTGTGACTAGGCAAAATGTAGCTGAGCCGGTGGGAGGGATTACGTTGACGACTTCAAAAAAGATTTGGTCCTTAATCCCTAGGAATTGATTAAGAAAAGTGATAGTTTGAAGGGAATTGAAAACGAGATGACGGTATAAAAGGGATTAAAAACTGAATCCCTAGGGAAGGATTGACTGAGGCTGAAGTTGTGGAGGCTGTTCTTGAGGGAGCTAGAGGTCAGAGGAAGGTTAAAACTGGTCTTATCCTTGTAGCACTAAGGTAAGTTAAAAAAAAAGATAAAAAATAATTTTTTTTTTAAATTCTTATTTTTTAGATCTAAAAATTCTGATCATGGAATAAGCACAGCACAGCTAGCCTTCAAGTAATTACAAATTTATATTTTTTATTCTGTTTATTTTGATCTTTTCCTTATGAAATATATACTGCCAATTTTATCTTGATTTTCTCTCTTTTCCCCTTATCTGATCTAAATTTACACAATGCAAAATGTAAATTTAGTACCCGTACCCGTACTGGATCTTCAATTCAAAAATATACAGGGTTTCCCACAAAAATGAAAATTTAATGACGACATAAAACCCTATAAATAAAACGATTAGAAGTTTGAACCTGGTATGACTTAAAATTAGTCAATTTATGTTTTGATGAAAAGTTTGCAAAGACAAACTTTAAAAAAGCGTAGCTTTGATTTCTTCACGCACCTCTGATCCTTTAGTAAAAGTAAATTTAACCTAAAGTCTGACCGCGTCAACCTTGTTGCACCTCCTAGTCCTATTGAGTGTCTGCTTTATTTACCCAATGTCCGGGCGATACAGTACAAACTAGGACCGTAAAGGTTGACCCGGCTCGGAAATTCAAATGTACTACGGCTGCCGCTGTTTTGGTATGCATGAAGTTAAAGAAAGACCTGCAGGGAACCAAGATTAGATGGAAAATGATTCCGTACAGTCGTCTTTGGATTCTCATTCATGTGGTGTTAACCTTGTAAATTGTCCCCAGGTATTTACAGAAATCATCTGAGGATATGTTTGGTGTTGTTGGGATGGACGTGGCAGGAGATGAAGGTTAGTTGACGCAAGGATGTAATGCAAGGAAAGTTATTTCAGAAGTGTACACATCTTTTGTAATGCAGTGTACTGTCTCTGGGCGCGCGGTAATGTAAACACAAGACGGATGTCGAAGCCTGATATATGATCCATCTTTCACATAAAAAAATCAATGAAATATTCTGGTCATAGGAAACTATTATGTTAATTATCAAAATTATCAAAATTTAATTCTTTTAACCTCCTGGGATACTAAACGAACACTGATGCATCTATTCTTGTTTACAAATTCCGCCCAAAGAGAACTGGTTTCAATGTGTACGCAGAGTATACACGTCGCAATTAACTTTCCTTGCATTACACCCTAGAGTTGATGTAAGGTTTTGGTAGTTAGAGATCATGTACGCAAATAAAATCGGTCAGGATTATTTATGTATCTTATCCCCTTATAAATTGTGGTGTTTACCTGTTCAGGGTGCCCCAAAAAGACTTTGAATATCATCTTTGATCCCTGCATCATTTTTTCCTTGGTACAATAATTGTAGTCTGTAGTCAAACAGATTTACAAAATTTGAAATATCAAAATTGACGGAGATGTCAAGAAATATGTCTAGAAGTCGTTTAAAGGGAGTTACCCTCCAATTAATTTAAACTGTTAAACAGCTATAGAAAGCTGTACAGTTCACACACAGACTGTAAGGCACAGTAAACAGTAAATCAGCCTCATAATGGGAGATTATAATGATAAACGTGACACTCCATTGAGAGATTAACAACTGTACAGCTTTAGCTGATTAAGTATGATATCCATGTTTATTACCATTTTTATTATTAACGTTTGTGGAATTTATACAAAGTGACTTGCGCATTTCTTGCTTCAGAAACAATGTAGAAGTTATTAAAATTAAATAATTTTAAAGGTCAAAAAACAATCCACATTATTATCAAATTTAAGGTTTCAAGGGAATCGTTCTGTATCAGGAGGAGTGCCCCTCTTTAAATGCAGGGTTTTGAAATTTCAACAACAGTCCCTTTAGATAAAATCATGAAATATCTCTGATCAATTTTGAAAACGCACACAAGTCATTTTGAAAATCTCAAAACAGTTCAAACTATTCTGATTCTTCCTTTCGAAATGTATAAATAGGCAAAACTTAAAGATTATCAATATATGTTATCTCTAATTCTTATATGTACAATGAGAAAGTGTACTGTTTAGGTACATATCCGCTCTGTGACCCCTCTCATGCTATGTACGCTGGCGTACAAGAAGCTAAACGTCTGGGTGTACCTCTCACTGTACATGCAGGTAGGAATAATATTAGAATAAAAGACCTTCTGATTGTAAGTGGATTTAGTTTGACCCCTTAAAATATCACTGTGTTCTTTCTTATCGAAAAGTTGTTTCTCTGTGAGCATAATAAATTTAGTGATTCCAGCGAACGAAACGTTTCACAAAAAAAATCGAAAATTTTCAGTCGTATTTCGCAAAACTTTTTTCGCAAAATTTTGCATTTTTTCTTGAAAATAAATGAAGCAAAAACGAAGCGATATTTGGCGAAAAAATTCGCAAAATTTTTTTGGCATAATTTCCAGTTTTTTTGCGAAATTTTCGCATTTTTTTATCGCAAATATTTCGCATTATTTCGCAAAATCTTCGCATTATTCGCGAGCGAACGAAATGCGATAATGAAGCAGTTCATTACGCCGAGAAAAACCTCGTTTAGCTATTCCTAAAGGAAATTTGTTAACCAGGCGTCAGCCATTGATGAAATTTTCTGCATAGACCAAGTTATGTAATGAATTTTCTGCATTTGAATAACTTATACAACGTTAAGGTTTATTGAATGTTGGTAAAAAAGTAGGCTCCGTTACGCTTTTGCATTTCCTGTTTTAAAAAACTTTCCCAGTGTTGCGTTAAAGCTTTAGTAATGATAACCACATTTTTCTAAAGTTCCACTTTCATGCAAGGTAAATGTTTTTTAGAGACCTTACGTTACAATTTCACTTGGTTTGAAAACTAAAATGTGGCAAACGTTTTGCTTTAATAAATCGTCATTTAGGTATAGTTCTGCACGTTGCAAAAAATTTCAGTGCAAAGAATGTCTTTTTTGGTAACGTTACGTTTTATCTTAACTTTTCCAATATACAATTTTTTAATTGCGTTAGAAATTTTACTACAATAATGAAACTTTTCACACGTTACGATTTATCTAAAAGTTAATCTTTTTTCATTACACTAATTTACAACTGGCAATCAAGACTGTTTATTCGTTTTGTTTCAAAGAAAGATATGAAAAATGTTCTATACGTTTAGTTGTTTTAAAATATTAAGGCCTTGACGTTTCTTATGTTACATTTTATTTAAAATACAAACGTTTCAAAATGAAAGCATTGAAAGATTTTTTCCATGATATTTGCTTCTCTATTTCCATATTATTCATCCTTAAACATGAACCATGCAAAAAAATAGTGTCGTTAATCCCTTTTTTCACCCTGTATGTTGCTGTTGTATTTGTTAACCTTTTGAAAGAATGTGCAAAAGAATGCAGTAATATGAAGATATGTTGATTAATTTTATTATTGAGCTGTTTTTAGAATTTATAAAAGTAAGTTTATAGCATTAGACTTTTAACTCAAGTGGTGCATCTTGAAGGGATTAGTGTCTTGGTGTTTGTTTGTCTGTTTGTATCCATAAACGTCAAAACGGCTGAACCGATCGGGCTCAAATTTTGTGTGGAGCCTTCTATGACCTTAGAGACCGAATTTTAAGAATTTGAGCCGCGGCTTAAATTTGGTTGGTTCCACTTAAAACTGCATTAAATTTTTCAAAATTTAAGCTGGTGCTCAATTAAAACCGGTTTTTGGAGGATTTGAGACGCGGGTTAAATTCATTCAATTCGGACACGGGAAGGTTTATGGATGATCAAAATTTCAAAAATTAGCCTAAAAAATTCAATTTTCATTAAATTTTAAAAATTCCGCAAGTTTTTTGTTTTTTATTCTTTTACGAATTTCTACTGAAATAGAAGATGGTTGCACATCGCTCTGAAAGCCTATTATTCTAATATTGTTGAATAAAGGAGAATGGCCTGAGAAGTATGGCAGTATAGAAAACCTAAGATGGGCGATAAATCAAGGAGTTAGGAGGATAGGACACGGGATTGCAGTCAGGTTTAAATTCTATAGTTCCATCAAATTAGGGCGTTAACGAACGGCAAGTTGATTAACGGAATATTCTACTGCGAACGGTAAAAACTGTTAAGTTTGATATCGTTAACTAACAAAAATAACCATTCATGAAAAAAACGAACAGAACATTAAGTATTTAGCTAATAAGGAACAGCTACCTGAATTGTTGGTCTGTTCTGCTATTTTAATTAACTGATAATATAATTTTTGGAAAAAAAGTTTGAAAAGGGTAAAGGGTTTGTGAATCATAACCATTCCAATTTCTGGGAAAACAACAGATAGTTGGGTTCTTTGTTAACGGCATCAAACCCTAGTTTTAAATCTAACGCAAAGGGGTTTCGAGTTTTTAAGAAAGGGAAACTTCTTTAAAGGTAACAAGTACGTGATGATTGTTATATATACAATATAGCCAAGGAGTAGGAAATAGAAGGGAGATACATCTGATGCAAACCAGAATAATTCATTGATTTTTTATTTGAAAGATGGATCCCATGTCAGGCTTCGACATCCGTCTTGTGTTTACATTACCGCTCAAAGACAGTATTACACTGAAGTACAAAAGATGCGTACACCTCTTTAATAACTTTCCTTGCATTATAATCTTGCTTCAAAGCATGTTTAATAATACGGTAGGGCGGGCCTCGTCAGTTGTATCTCATTTCTATTTCATACTCCTTTAAACATAGTTAAAATAAAGTTACCAATGTTGAATGCCGCAAACTATTTCTATGGTCAAAGACGACTTTAAAGTTATCAATAAATTTGCATTATTCCCGGGTTAATTAGAATATCACCATGTATGGTACTCTTTAGATGAAGGATCGATTTGCAAGTTTGAATTCGATTGACAATAAAAGAAAAAATTATATTTGTACAATTTATTAAGGTCAGACGCAGAGTCTTTAAGATTACTGGAAAAGAATAATATGACAGTGGAGGTGAGAACATTAGTTTTTGTTTAAAAGTGTAGATATGTTTGTACGAAAATAGTTTTTTTTTAAAGTGCAGCTATATTTTTGTATAAAACAGATTTTAAAAATGCATATTTGTTTGTAAGTAAATATTATGTTTACAATTACCCCATGCATGGTATGGTATGACAAATTACATCAATTTTCCAGACTTGGACGACTACTGTCCTAATACTTTTTTGTAGCCTATAGTCATAATCCAACGTTTACAACTATTTAATTTTAATACTATTGTATTTGTTTTTTAAAAAAATGTTGGCATCTTTTTACAGAGTTTTTCATGAAAATTGTAATTAATAATTTTGTTTAGAACGGTTTTAAACATCAGGTTGCACTATTGTAATATATGTCACAGTTATTCAAATGTTGCAAACTTTGACATAAAAACCGATGAGAAATTTGACAATTACTTTTTTAAAACTTCAGCTAAAAAAACTCAAGTCCTTTAGCTTTAGGGCGGCAAAGTGAGTTACTGCGTTAAAAACAAAGGCAAAGGCGTTGCGCCACTTCACAGTCGATCATGGTCTTAAAAATTGATGCAACTTTTCATGGCAGTCTGGGTCTATCCATTTGTATATCTACATAGGTTTGTTTGACCTCCAATGTTGGGAATGGATTCAAGGTTAAAAACTTTGCCGAGCACCCGGTGAAACTATTACAGGTCCAGGTCCAGGTCCAGGTCCAGGTCCAGGTATAGGTCCAGGTCCAGGTCCAGGTCCAGGTCCAGGTTCAGGTCCAGATCCAGGTCCAGGTCCAGGTCTAGGTACAGGTCAAGGGACAGGTCTAGGTCCAGGTCTAGGTCCAGGTACATGTGTTGTCAATTACGGAAAAACCACAAACTAGCAGACAAGTTAAAGTTTTAAATTTTTTCACTAAACTTTAATCAGTTTTGTTTCTTTAAGGTAAATGACCGCTAAGAAGAAGTATTTGAGCTAAAAGCGCAGAATACATCACAATTGTAATTATTACAGAGTCATCTTGACTGACCAGGGCAAGATGAGTTGGGTTTTTTTCTTTTTCAATTTCAATTGCTTTTCAATCTATATATCAACAATTTTTTGACTTGGGACAAGGACCAAACTGTTAAATCAGTGTGGAGTATACTTTAATTAATGATGATTAAAAAGTGCTTCACTATATTTTTCGTTCTTATTTTTATTTAACAATTATATTTTCTTTATATAATAATAATATTTAGGAAAATTATGTAAAATACAGTCTGAGCAGTGATAATTTACTACTCTCAGGTATTAATCCAACCCTCTCATAAAATAAATATTATATTTCAAAAGATTATTTTTAGTCATTTTAAAAATTTTACTTTTTGGCAGAAATCTGAAAGATATTTCTTAGATTTTAATGAATTAAGTTTTGATGAAAGAACCTTTTTCCTTTGAAAACTCTACGCATAACTTTTATCTTACCAAGCAAAAGCAAAAAGTACTTTAAGAAAATTAAATTTAACCGAAGAGCATCGAGAATAAATTGTGTATGCAGTATGCGCTATTCTATTCTATATATTCTGTACACTTTATTATTTACACTTTATTAGGTACTCTGTATTCTGTACACTTTATTAGGTACTCTGTATTCTGTACACTTTATTAGGTACTCTGTATTCTGTACACTTTATTATGTAATCTTTATTCTTTACACTTTATTAGGCACTCTGTATTCTGTAAACTTTACTATGTAATCTTTATTCTTTACACTTTATTAGGTACTCTGTATTCTGTACACTTCATTATGTAATCTTTATTCTTTACACTTTATTAGGTACTCTGTATTCTGTACACTTTATTATGTACTCTATATACTGTACACTTTATTATGTAATCTTTATTCTTTACACTTTATTAGGTACTCTATATTCTGTACACTTTATTATGTACTCTATCTGTACACTTTATTATGTAATCTTTATTCTTTACATTTTATTATGTACTCTATATTTTGTACACTTTATTCTGAAAACGTTTTTATGTACACATTCAAACTTCAAAATACTTTTTTGTGTAGCCAGGGTTTTTTTTAGGGGATTTGAAACTTGCTCCTTCTCCTACTCTTGAACTCCTTCGTTTAGCAGTTGATGTTGGCTTAGGATGGGAAGAAGCCAGGTAAAACCATGAGAAATTTATTCTCAAAATATACCCCTCCACCACCATCATATATGAAGGTCTACATGCTCAATTGCTCACTGCTTGTCTCTCAGATGTGCTAAAGGAGAAAAAGAAACTTTAAAAAAATATAACTTTAAATTACGATTTGTTCAATGACAGCGAGAAAGATAAAATTTCTGAAAATCAATAATGTTTTTAGGAACAGCTTAATATCTGGCTTAGAGTCTGCCTTCAGTCCTTGTATTGGTAGAGATTTCATCAATGATATTCAAGATAGGATCGACAAGATAATTCATCAATGATATTCAAGGATCGGCAACACAACACACAACAACAATATTTAAAGCATGATGGAGAATTAATGATAATATAACTGAAGAAAGGCAACAAATCTGAATTAAATTAAATAAAAAGACAAGATGCACTTTACTTACTTTATTAGATATCATAAAACACATTACAGGTTTGGATACGACACAAATACAAAATGGCTGAAGGTTTGTAACTAGTACAGCTGTTCAGCAGGTTTGGATATGACAGTGACACCTATACAAAATGACTGAAGGTTTGGTTTGGTGACTAGAACAGCTGTACAGCAGGTTTGGAGATGACAGTGACACCTATACAAAATGACTGAAGGTTTGGTTTGGTGACTAGAACAGCTGTACAGCAGGTTTGGAGATGACAGTGACACCTATACAAAATGACTGAAGGTTTGGTTTGGTGACTAGTACAGCTGTGAACTTGAAATACTAGGAGGAGGAGTACAATGAGTTTGAATCATCTCTGGACCAACTCTGCGCAGTTTAAGTTTTACAAAATTAATGAATATTTAACTGTCTGTAAAATACCAAATTTTTCGAAGTATCTTCCTTATTTACACAGAACACAATGGGGTAGGAAGACGACTTTACAGCAATCCTTAAGCGTATTTGATGTTGTTACATAGCAAATAGTTCTACTAGACACATTAAATCACTAATTTCCCCTGAATTTAGTGAAATTTTTCTAAATATTAAAAATATTTTGAGTATATTATTTTCTTGACAAAATTCTTTGAAAAAAAACTATTGGAATTGATCCCCATTTAGTTACAAACTAAAAATTGTATTTAAACCTTAAATAAGTTTGAATTAGTGAATCTTTGAAAACCCTGAATCTTTAAATCTTTCTAATCATATTAAAAGTTTTTAATCGTTAAAATCTTTGGAATGTATTTAAGTCTGAATCTTTTGGGAAATTCATGGAAATTTTTTTACAAATACTTGAAAGGAAGTGTTTGAATTAAGGTTCTATTTAAGTTTTTACATAATTATAAAATAATAAAATTGTCTTAATCATGGAACATCCATAAAAATGTAACATTTGTGATCTTTAAACATGCTTCTGATTATGAAACAATAATAATCATGGAACATTTTTAATCATTGAACATCCATAATCATGGACAATCAATATTGATATACAAGGAAATGAAAGGTAAAGGTTCTACCATAGATAAATAAATAAACATAGATAGCTTATGTACGCAAAATCACCAAGAATTGTACAGTCCGCGAACTCATACTTCTAGGGGTCAAAGTGTACTTCAATGATAAGCGGGGTGGTTTGGTGTTTTAATTTAACTATTTGAACAACAATATTTCACTGAGCAATACATCATATTGACGAGAACTGAAGAAGGACATGAGAAGGACTAAACTAACTTAAATTTCTCTCTACAGAACTCATGTACACCACAAGTTCTCAATGACATAAGAACAGCTAATGTTCACAACCGACCTAGTTAATCTATATAATAGAAATATCTTTAAAACATCTCTGTACATTTATATCTTTCAAAATGAAAAATGTGGTCTTATGCGCAATCTATCTATATCTATGGGTTCTACCCTGAACTCTGATATACAGGGAAATGAAAGGTAAAGGTTCTACCCTGAACTCTGATATACAGGGAAATGAAAGGTAAAGGTTCTACCCTGAACTCTGATATACAGGGAAATGAAAGGTAAAGGTTCTGCCCTAAACTCTGATATACAGGGAAATGAAAGGTAAAGGTTCTACCCTGAACTCTGATATACAGGGAAATGAAAGGTAAAGGTTCTACCCTGAACTCTGATATACAGGGAAATGAAAGGTAAAGGTTCTACCCTGAACTCTGATATACAAGGAAATGAAAGGTAAAGGTTCTACCCTGAACTCTGATACACAGGGAAATGAAATGTTTTGTAAAAGTTTCCTGGGCAGAACTGGTGGGAAGCAGGAACTTTCCAGTATCTTATCTTCTAACTTTACCCTAGAATAGATAGATAGATAAAAAGACGGATAGAAGAATGAATGGATAGATAGATAGATAGATAGATAGATAGATAGATAGATATAGATATATAGATAGATAGATATATAAATAAATAGATAGAGTACCTTTTTTGAATCCAGGGCAGTACATGGTTCTTCTCCCAGTGTGAATATCGGATAGTTGAATATTGAACTATATCCTCCCCTGCTTCTGCAAGTATATAAAAAACAAGTAATTTATATTCTAATACATATTTTGATATGATTTTATTTTTTTTAGGATTTTTTCTTAAATCATCAAATTTTGTGTTTCATTGGTAGCATAATACAGATCGCTGAAGATTTTTTTTTATTTAAAAAATACTGATTTTAATATTGACTTGTGGAAGACAATGCCTGGCCGCGTTAAACAAGTTCCACAAGATTCAACAGAATGAGATAGAACGGATACGGGGCATAGTACTGATAAACATCAAGACATGTGATATCGATTTTGACTCTATTTCTGAACCCTCTAGTAATAAGTTATAAGAAATATATATACTGGAAGTTATTTATGCGTTTTTATTAGAGTCTGACTCACATCCTCTATATTGGTGACCCCCGACTTTGAACATACAGTTAAACGCTATCCAGTTTCGTGATTTTCTTGAACTTTGAACATTAAGTGATACATCCGAGCATCATGACCGACCGGAAAGAAACTCCAACCGAGTTCGTCGCCAAAGTCTCCGTCAAGCTCCCGGATTTCTGGACAGTGGACCCCGACCTGTGGTTCCTTCATGCAGAGGCAGCCTTCAGAAACGCCCAGATCACACAGTCAATAACCAAATTCGACCACATCGTACAGAAACTTCCCCAGAAGATTATGGTCTCGGTACGCGGCCTGATCATGGGTTCTGCTGCCTCCTCAGAAACCCATTATGAGGATTTAAAGGCCAAACTTGTCTCCTCGTATACTCTATCACGCTAACAGAAGGTTTCCAAACTAATTCATCACCCTGGGCTGGGAGACCGACGCCCTACTGCTCTCATGGACGCCATGTTGGCCCTTCTCCCAGAGGACGAGAAACCAGGTTGCCTGTTCCAAGGTTTATTTCTGGAAAGGTTACCCGTCGAGATGAGGGACCATCTAGTCTCCAGGGAATTCAAAAACCCTAGTGAAATGGCGTTATACACCGACAGTTTGTGGGACGCCAGGAAAGCTATACCTACTGACCACCTCCTAGCCGCAGCGTCGACCTCATCATCTTCCCCATCACGTGGTAGAGCTCAGGACCGTAGAAGCCCATCGCCAAACCGCCGTAGTCAAACCCCAGGTTCATCAAACTCTGAGTGTTATTTCCACAGCAGCCAACAATTGTTGCCCTCCTTGCAGTTTCCAGGGAAACGCCAGAGCCGACGGGAGGAGGAAAATTAAACAGCCTTCCCATCGGCGGTTATCTCGTGTACCTTCAAGATGCTCTGTCAAACCGTGATTATTTAGTTGACACTGGAGCGTCAAGATCTGTGTTTCCTCATTGTTACTCAGCTGCACCGACAGGCCCCCACCTCCTAATGGCTGATGGACGGCCAACTAAAGCTTGGGGTTCCAGATTGATTCCTCTACAGTTTGGTTCCCGCCGTTTCCAGTTCCAGTTCCTCCTCGCTGACTTGGACCAACCAATCCTGGGAGCAGACTTCCTGGCAGAGTTTGACCTCCTAGTTGACACCAAGACCCGCCAAGTTCTTCAAAATCTCTCCTTTGAACCTCTTGCACCACCTAGGTTTTTTCCCGCCGATTCCTTCGTTGCCTCTGTGTGTAAACTTGCCACTGATGTTGCCTCTCTCCTGGATGAGTTTCCTGCAGCCTGGAATCCACGAACACCTGGTAAACTCCCTGAGCACAACGTGGAGCATGTGATTGAAACAGAAGGACAACCGTTATATGCTCACCCCCGCCGTTTGGATCAAATTAAGTTAGCGCAAGCTAAAGCTGAGTTCCAAAAATTAGAATTGGCAGGGATTATCCGCCATTCTGATAGTCCTAGGGCCTCACCTCTACATATGGTTCAAAAATCTGATGGATCCTGGCGTCCTTGCGGTGATTACTGCCGTTTAAACAATGTTGCCAGACCAGATCGGTATCCTCTCCCTAACATTCGTGATTTTACAAACAATTTAAGAGGTTGCAAGTTTTTCTCCAAACTCGACCTAGTGAAGGGTTACAATCAAGTTCCCATGAGTGAGGCAGATATTTGTAAAACTGCCATTTTGACCCCATTTGGATTGTTTGAATTTTTATATATGCCGTTTGGACTGATAAATGTGGCTCAGACATTTCAACGATTGATGGACAGGATCTTTAGAGGATTACCCTTTGTTTTTATCTACTTGGATGACATCCTGGTTGCCAGCCGAACCAGGAAACTCCACATCGAGCATCTCCAGGTTGTCCTAGAGCTCCTGATTCAGAACGGATTAGTGTTGAACCTGGATAAGTGTAGTTTTGTACAACACAAGATTGAGTACCTGGGACATAAGATTACTGTTGATGGCATCGTTCCCCTACGTCGTCATGTAGATGCCCTACTCCTCCTACCACATCCCCAGGATGTACGTGGTCTCCAGAGGTTCCTAGGCATGATCAACTTTTACCGCTGTTTTTTACCTGGGATTGCAAGAACTCTCCGCCCTCTCACTGATGCCCTAGCTGGAAATCCTCAGGTTCTTAACTGGTCCCAGGAGTTACAAGATGCCTTTGATGCCAAATCCGCCCTTTCTTCCGCCGTGTCTCTCACACATCCTTCTCCATCCGCCGAGGTGTCACTCATCACTGATGTGTCCAACACACACGTGGGTGCAGATCTACAACAGAGACAGTCAGGTGGTTGGCTTCCACTAGCTTTCTTCTCTGCCAAGCTCTCCGCCACTCAACAGAGGTACTCCGCCTTCTGCGGCGGAGTGTGCCTCTGCCATGTTCCATGTTCCATGTTCCTCCAACAAATTTGTTCTATGAAAACCTTAAAAATTCGATGTCTGGTTTTCATCATACTCTGCCTCGTCATAATACTCTGGCAGCTGACACTCTTCCAGAAGTTATTCCTGCAGAACTCTCATCTTGCCCAATGGTTTTTATACGTAAGGATGGACATGTTGCTCCTCTAGCCCCCCTCTACGAAGGTCCTTACAAGGTTTTATCCCGCTCCCTTAAAACCTTCCAGCTCCAAGTTGGCAAGAGAGTAGAAGTGGTTTCAGTCCAACACCTCAAACCAGCTTTCACGGCAGATGATGAGGCTCCAGTAGAACCTCCACGCCGAGGCAGACCCCCACGCCAACATCCTCCGGTCCCTCCTGATCCCCCTAGACATAGAGGACGTCCTCTATAGACTCTCCATTTAAAGAGTACAGGTCCAATTCACAATGGTACCAGCTGAACCTGTATCTGATTGAAAATGTGTTTAATTCTAATAATGTCCTTCATTATTTCAATAGCCGAATTCTGCAATCAAATTAATTGAGTTAAAAACAAGAATTTCTCATGCATTCTTTTTTTAAAAGATTTAAATATTTTTATTCAGTAAAAAGTTTAATGCATACATTATTGATTAAGATTTGTACGATTACATATACATTTTTTATTAGGTCTTTCTTTTTATCAATTTAAGTGATTCTGAGCTGAAAACTTTAGAATGAGATATCCTTAATCCCGATTACTTAATCTGAGTTTCCAATGGACACACTTTTGATTTTCTTCTTAAACCACTCTGTCTTGGATATAGTAGAGAAAAATCAAAACCGGTTTTTCTAAATTAGAGAGTTCGTTCCATGTCTGTATATAATCTTAAATGGCGCGCAAAATTTCAAATTTATCGGCTTTATATTCGCGACTCTGATTGGTTGACTTGTGTACACTTTTCAGGGATACAAGTTCAAGATTAGGTTAGTCTAGATCTTAGGAAAAAGAAAGGATCAAGCATTAATTTCGATATCCACCATTCTAAAGTTTTCAGCTCTGTACATTTTCTATTTTTTTTAATATTATATACAGATTTTCATTTTAGAATGCCAGTGTAGAGCCTGACAACAGCACTTTATTGAACTATCTGAAAAACATGCATAGCACGCACCTATGACCCTTTAGTAAAAGTAAATCTGACCTAAAGTCTGACCGCGTCAACCTTGTTGCACTGGCTAGTCCAATTGAGTGTCTGCTTTATTTACCCAATGTCCGAGCGATACAGTACAAACTGGGACCGGAAAGTTTGACCTGTGATAGTAGTTTCCCACTTTTTCATTTGTTCTAACTGGACATAACCGGCACTTCTTATGTTAGCAATATCCAAAAACAGGGTTGTCCATATTTGAGGGTTCGGATTCAGACTCCTCAGCATCACCGGGTTTAAGGTTAGGGTTAGTTTCAGGCTCTGGATCAGATTCAATTTCAGACTTGGAGCTTACGTGTTTTTATCCCCGTCCAGCTGAGGAATAGGGGATGGTACTAAAGATTAAGAGCGTGTCTTTCTCTTCTTTAGAGGGATTAAGGTTGAGTGTTGAAGAAACCTCATTCATTCTTGATCATGCATTGCTTCACAGTCCCTGTAAATGTGATAAGATGCCTGGTGCAGATGTAAGTGCCTGTATTCCTAAAGTTTATGAGAACTTTTCTAATTACTGGTTCATGTAAAATACTTCAAATAGTTTAAAATTAGATTGCCAAATCACTAAAATCTCCGGTTGATTTAAAGTACCGTTTTTGACTTTTGAATATAATATACAGCAAGTTGTACAGACTACAGAGGCGTTAAAACGTGACATTACACATGACATTGACAGTACACATGACAGTACACAAATGAATCATTTCCTTTTTGTGAGATCAGTGTGATCAATTAATCATTTATTAATTTTAATGGACAAATAAAACTAAGGAATTCCTGGCGCTTCAAGCCAATGCTGCAAACCATTTCAAATGTCAAATGCTAAATGTTGCTTTTCAAGTGGTCAAAAGTTTGTTGATTTTTTGGTAAACATAGATGGATTTCTAAAATAAAAAATGTACATCTTTTTTAGGCAAAAATTTTCCCTTTTAAACATACAAAACCAAAAACCTTGTGTGAGTTGCCACATATTATTGGTCCAATCAGTTCATCCGTTTTGACGTTTATTGGATACAGAAAAATATACAACCAAAGCAAAGTTTATATGAATATTAAGATCCTAATAGAAATATAATTAAATCTTTTTTGTTAAAATTATTTACCTAGTTTAAAGTAGTTGATTGCAGGCTTAGCGATCAGGCCATTTAGTATCACGGTAACAAATATTATTACAAGAGTTGTATCTAAATATTACAAGAATTGTATTTATACATTACAAGAGTTGTATCTGAATATTACAAGACTTCTATCTTAATATTACAAGAGTTGAATCTAAATATTATAAGAGTTGTATCTAAATATTACAAATATTACAAGAGATGTATCTAAATATTACAAGAGTTGTATCTTAAGATTACAAGAGTTGTATATAAATATTACAAGAATTGAATCTAATTAAATATTATAAGAGTTGTATCTAAATATTACAAGAGTTGTATCTTAAAATTACAAAGATTGTATCTTAATATTACAAGGATTGTATTCAAATATTAAAAGATTTGTTTCTAAATATTTCAAGGATTGAATATAAATGTTTCAAAATGTTTCTTAATTACAAGAATTGTATCTTACTGTTACAAGGATTGTATCTAAATATTACAAAGGCATTTATTTAAATATAGATGGGCGCGAAGCGCCCTCTAAGGCTAGAAAGAAGGGCGCGAAGCGCCTTGAATTTCTAGTATATATATATATACGAATGTCTTGTTTTATTATATAGATTACAATTGTCTGACATGAACAATAGGTGGCAATGCTATTTAAAGGTATTTGACATGACATCTTTGGCGTCACAGTTTCAATCCTTCTTTTATAGTCAAGAGGACATTAATAGCAAAATTTTGATAACAAACTGGAAATAGATATATAGATATTTCGTTTTTATTTGTATGCATGAGCTTGTGCCCACACCCCTTATCCAAAAATAAATTATTAAAGTTAAAAAGTCAGGAGGACATTTAATGAAAAATATATAAAAAGAAAAGAAATAACAAATAAAACTGCACTAATTTCACTTAAATTCAGTCTTAATTCATTATTGAATATATTATCTGACACTGAAAATTAAACTTTCACTAAAAGTGACATAGAATTAACCTGCTTTGATGTGAACATATTTTTCATTGCAGTCATTTTCTATTTGATAATTGACTAAATCTAATTCAAAATCTTTTTTTGAAACCTGAAAATATTTCATGGAAAGGACCATCGTATGCTAGTACCATCAGGTTGGCAATCGCGCCTCTAAACAAAATATTCAAGAGGGAAATTATAAAAATTCAAGAGGGAAATTATAAATATTCAAGGGGGGAAATTATAAATATTCAAGGTTGAAATTATAAATATTTAAGAGGGAAATTTTAAATATTCAAGGGGGAAATTATAATTTTTTTACAAATCAGGAATTTGTGGATTTATAATTCTTTAAGAGCAAAAAATTAAGGTTCCTATAATTTCTAATTTTTAATCATTTTAAAAACAAAACTTATCGTATTATGCAAACATATCAAATATTATATATTAAATTGATAAATTTACGATTTTACAATAGAATTTGAATAAAATCTTTTACTCTTATACCTTAGTCCGCCTAGAATTAAAATTGCTTGCCACCTTTAAAATAAGATATTTTTTATTTTATTTATTCATGTATTCCTTTCATATATTTGATTTTACGCATTTATCTTTTTGATAATTGACAAAATCAACAGTAAAATTATCCGGTTTTAGTGAATTTTTAAATAAAAAACAAACTCGGGGCTAGACAAAATTTTCCACAAAATTGAGAAAATTAGGTCGTCTTCAATGTATAGGCTGGACAAACAAATGGTTTCATAGAAGATATTTTTGTTGATTAGAAATAAAAATCTTGTTTGAAAAACATCTTTCCTTTCCTGAAATCAATTTTTTCAATCCTAAAATAGTTTAGAATAGAGCAGAGTACCATAGTTACAACCACCCTGGACACATAGACCAATACCAAACTGAAAATAAGT
The DNA here is from genome assembly GCF_000591075.1 of Eurytemora carolleeae. Classification (NCBI taxonomy): domain Eukaryota; kingdom Metazoa; phylum Arthropoda; class Copepoda; order Calanoida; family Temoridae; genus Eurytemora; species Eurytemora carolleeae. The sequence continues at coordinate 274,449 of NW_019396584.1, read as the reverse complement.
AAAATTTAAATTTAAAAACAGCATTTTTTCTGGATTTAAAACAAGAAAATAAAAAAATTTGACAATATTTTGTATAGCTTAAGAAGTCTGATTTGAGTGAAAAATTATATTAGCATGGCTAAATTAAAGTTTCTCACAAATATTGTGTTCAGTTTACAAAAGTGCAGATAAAAACGTAAAAAAAACTTCATATGGTTTAATATTAAAAACACACAGCCCAACAAAAAAGTATAAAAAAAGAAATACGAAAATTTTTCATTTATCATATAAATAGGCATAGCTTTGAAATCCTTGATCAAACAAAGGTTTATAGGGTATCATTGTAAATCAGACACGCCACTCAATAAATTAAAGTTAACTTAAATTATGCTTACTGTCCCTTTAAACTGACCTGATGCCTATAAAGGTCCAATCCCAGCCTCCAGCCTTTGTTAAACTGTTCCCAAGAAGCACAAATATTAGAACCTCACAGCTTATTGCAACTGACTTTAGGGCAGCAAAGTATTAAAATAAAACATCAAAATTAAACCTGAGATGAAAAAAATTTAATTTAAAAAAAAAGAATCAATAAAAATTAATTAACTGTGGAAGAATAGAAATTTAAATGATAGTGCAATAGATGAAAATTAATAAAAAAAAATTGTAACGGTTAAAGAAATATAAAAAACAATAGAAATAGAATAGAAAAATATATAATATAATATAATATAAAATAATGTTTAAATAATATATAAATTTTGTTGAATAAATTTGAAAATATTGATAATAAAGCTGAATGCTAAGGTTAATTTTTTTTTGGGATGCACCCTAGTGATAATGTTCCGTTGGTATACACTACCATGGGGATAGTGATATTTGAAGTGAAGCCGATGCTCATTTTCCTTAGCAATATCACTAATGTGCATCCAAATTTTTTATATGAGTAGAGCTCAACATAAAACTATTTTTTTTAATTGACCTTAATCAGTCCTAGTACTGTATCTTTTGATCGTTCACTAGCGTACAAATCATATTTTTAAACAATTATTAATCAGTTAATCAAAATTTAATTTTAAGACTTTCTTTTAACTTGAAATGAAAATTTGATACAGATTATGATATAGATATAGAATATGTTCCTAATATTAAAGAAGGTGTATCTAGCCTGTGTGAGAGCACAGGCAATAATTGCCAAAATTCCAGACCATCCAACCTAAACAGTAAAAATTAAAATCCTGTTTTTTACATCTTTTATCCTGAACAGTAAGAACCAGAAAACTCTAAAATATGAAGACGACTTTTAGACTCCAAGTATGACTTTAAATATTCCAATGTACATAAAGACACAGCAATTATGATGTGTAAACTGGCCCATTTCCCCCAAAAGTAACTTAAGAAGTTACTAGTTAAATAATTTGCTTTGTAAATTGTAAGAATATCAAATACACTTAGTTACAAGTAAAGTCTTTTCCTTTGGGCAGGGGTGTATATTTTTCAAATTGATATGTACATGGTTCTAAATATAAATACACAATTAAAGGACTGTACACGGTTCTAAATATAAATACACAATTAAAGGACTGTATGTGATTCTTAAATAAACAATGAAAGAACTGTACATGGTTCTAGATAGGATTTCCAGTTAAAGAAAAAAATATTTGCTAAGGCGTCTGCCTTAAATAAAATTAAGAAATATTTCAAAAAATCTTTGAAAATATATATATTGACCTAAATACTCATTTTTTTCTGAAGTGAATTTAGTAAAGAATCCTGAAAACCATCCACAGATTACTCCACATAGAACCCCACCTAAACATACAGGTGAAGCTATTCAAGTCTTTTATTTAGATTCATGGATTTTGTAATTATTTTTAACATTTGCATGAATATATATATATAAGAAAGAAAGTTATATGATTGATTTATTTTAAAAATGCCATAAGTCGTCATTGATGTATAATCCTTTACGGGTGATCCTGTACATAGTAAATCTACTACTAAATACATCAAAACTAGCCTGGGTACTAACTTTTTAAAACTAAACCTGTGTTTAAATTAATGTATTCAAACTAAACCTGTGTACTAATAAACCTATTAAAACTAACCAATTGTGTATTTGTTAATATATTGAAACTAAACCTGTGAACTAATTAATATATTGAAACTAACCTTGTGTAATTGTTTATATAATGAAACTAATCCTGAGTACTAGTTAACTGATTGAAACTAAACCTGTGTACTAATTAACTGACCATGTTTTCTAATTAACCTATTGAAACTAACCTTGTGTAATTGTTTATATATTGAAACTAATCCTGAGTACTAGTTAACTGATTGAAACTAAACCTGTGTACTAATTAACCTATTGAAACTAATCCTGTGTACTTGTTAATTAATTGAAACTAACCTGATTACTGTGTACTAATTAATCTACTGAAACTAAACATGTGCACTAAATAAGCTGAAACTAACCTGTGTACTAATTAATATATTGAAACTAAACCTGCACACTAATTAATCTATTGAAACTAAACCTGCATACTAATTAATCTTTTGAAACTAATCGTGTGCACTAAATAATCTATTGAAACTAACCCTGTGCACTATCTAACCTATTGAAACTAAATCTGTGAACTAATTAATTTATTAAAACTAACCCATGTGCACTAATTAACCTATTGAAACTAAATCTGTGTACTAATTAATTTATTGAAACTGAACCTGTGTACTAAATAATCTATTGAAACTAACCTGAGATGGAATTTAAAGAATTTGAGCCGCAGTTTAAATCTGCCAAAACCTGGTTTAAATTATGTGCCGGCTTAAATCTTGAAACATTTGATACAATTTTAAGCGGAACCAACCATATTTGAGCCGAGGCTCAAATTCTTTAAATTTGGCCACTGGTGTAACTAACCTAATGGCGAGGTAATAAAGGATAAAGCTACAGAAGCGTAAGATGTTACAGGGACAGCTGACACATCCTTCAGAACAGCTGAACAGTAGAAATGGTATTTTAGTTTTTAATTTTATCAAATAATAAAAAAGACAAAATTACATGATTTTATTGATGAAAAAAGAAGAAAGCTTTGAATAGGAAAATAAGAAGGGAATTTGAGCTTTACACTATCTTTTTTTTCACCAATTAAAGCGAATGAAGACAAATACACAGGATGACAGACGTCACCTTTATGTATTATGAAAATGTGTAGAAAAGCTGACTCAAGCAAAATATGAAAGAGAGGTGAGGGAGAGGGTAGTGACCTTGCTCCTCTCACCTAATGACTTAAACAGCCAGAAACTAACCTTATGACTTGAATCACCTGAAACTAACCCAATGACTTGAACCACCAGAAACTAACCTAATGACTTGAATCACCTGAAACTAACCTAATGACTTTAATCATCTGAAACTAACCTAATGACTTGAACCACCTGAAACTAACCTCATGATTTAAACAACCAGAAACTAACCCAATGACTTGAACCACCTGAAACTAACCTAATGACTTGAAACAGCAGAAACTAACCTAATGAGTTAAACAACCAGAAACTAACCTAATGACTTGAACCACATGAAACTAACCAAATGACTTGAACCACATGAAACTAACCTAATGACTTGAACCCCTCGAACATGACGAAAGTAACTCCATCATTAAGCAGTGCTTCCCCAAAAACGAGATAGTAGAGGGATTTATCAACATTAACATCATCAAACACTGCTAAAACTAACATAAAATATGTTAATACAAATTATATCATTAATAATAAAAGATTTCTTGTCTCTCTGTTTTTTGTGTCCGATAAAATTAGAAAAGACTATATGTGATCAAGGAAATAAGGCAAGGAAAATTAATTGCTGTTGCGTATTCTTTGCGTACATATTGAAACCAGTTCTCTCTGGGCCGTGTTTGTATACAAGAATAGATGCATCAGTGTTCTTCTAGTATCCGAGGAGGATAAAAGCTTATAATTTTGATAGTTTTGATAATTCACAGACCAGAATATTTCATTGATTTTTATGTGCATGAAAGATGGATCCCATGTCATGCTGTGACATCCGTCTTGTGTTTACTTTACAGTTCAGAGGCAGTGCACTGCAGTTCAAAAAATGTGTACACCTCTAAAATAACTATCTTTACATTATAATTCTTTGATGCCGATGGTGTCCAAATTTTGTGAAGCAACTCATATATCCACAATGGAAGGTTTACGGTCTATCAAATTGAAAAAATTTAGCCTCGAAAAAATGACAAAATTTATTGTTTTAAAAATGCGCCAATTTAAACAGAAAAGTCCGCGATATACAATTTTCAAAGAAAAATGGCAGCTTGAAAAGTGACGGCTAACAGCTAAAATCATTGTTAGAAAAGAGACGCGAAGCGCCCTGGAAACATAGTACATGTATAATTTATGATAGAGATTAAAATAGTAATAGATTGGGATGGGATAATATGTTCCTCCTCACCTACCTGCAACAGGGTCAACGGCAGCAATAATACTGGAGAAGGTTAGAAGGTGAAGTATTCCCATACCAGGGTTCACCTGCAGTACATAACAACGGGTTTAATGTTGATTGTTGAATATATACCTTGCATAATACACTTACAAGATATGAATAGAAAAAGTAGAGAAACATAGCAATAAGAACAGCATTCAACCCTACAACAAATAAATGTAATGAGAACAGTAAGAACCAGAAAACTGTGGAAGGGGAAGATAACTTTCAGACTGAAGTGGATGTTTTCAATAGTCTAATAAATACAAGACAGAGCAATCGTGCAGTGAACACAGACCATTACACATTATAATTTATTTTTAAGCTTCTGTTAACATTATGTGCTTTGTAACAACATCAAATACACTTTAAATATTGTTTTCATGTCGTCTTCCTATTCCACGGTTTTCTACAGTGATAACCAGAAAACAAGTTAAGACTTAAACAAGTTCAATGAACATTAGACATAGCAATTGTAAAGTGTAAATAGACCCTTTTTACTTCAAGTTACTAGTAAAAATATTTGCGTTGTAACAACATCGAAACAACATAAAAAAATATTGCTATAATGCCGTCTTTCTATGCATTGTTTTCTGGTTATCACTTTAAGGTCCTACTGTTGAAAATTAGATGCGTGTATCTGTTTAATAAAATATCTGCAATGGTTTTGTGCAATAATTTGTGTGACATTTTCACCCCTTTCATTGAAAAATTAAGTGATCAAAAATTATTCACGTCTAAAACTTTAATGAAAGGAAGTTTATAAAGAAAGAAGAACTGTTTTTACAAATTCAAGACTCTTCATACATTCAAAATCACTTACAGTTTATCCGATTTTGTGACTTTTTTATACTAAATGTTCATATTTTAAGAATTATTATAAACACTAAATAATTACCTGTCCCCACAAAGGCCAACGTAATAATTGAGCCAATCTTAAGATGGCAACAAAATTTTTTTTTCTCAAATGAGACTGTCGACTGATTATCAATTGACATTCCATTGGCTGCTCTATTTACGAAGGTGCCCAATTTAAATATTTTTCATAAATCACGAGCCTTTTATGTAGAGAAACCGAAATAAAATAAGCAAAAGAAAATCCCATTCTTTACGTACATGAACAGTCATTTAAAGGATTTGAGTCTTGGCCATAAACTCTGATTTTCTAATCCCTATAATGGCTTTTAATGTCATAGACCTTAGATATTTCAAACTATGAATTATGTAAGATCAAATAATCCAAGTTTGAAATATCGAAGGGTTAAACCTTCCGGTAGCAGAGATACAGGGATTAGAAAATTTGAGTTTGTGGCAAAAACTTAGTTCCTTTACATTATTAGTCCCTTTAAATAAAGAGTTTAGATAAAGATGAACTTTTTTTAGGTTTTGTTGTCCCTGATTTAGAAAGTGTGGGTTGTGTAGGCTGTAGGACGCATGAAGGATAATTGGTGGAATCAAAACACTAGGAATCAGAATTTTAAAAAATCTTAAGTTATCCTTTTTCAGCCTCGTTTTCACTTAGTTATTTTTTACGACCGAGAGGTCAAGGATGAGAAACCTGAAACAAGGATGAGAAACCTGAAACATGGATGAGAAACCTGGAACAGGGATGAGAAACCTGAAAAACAAGGATTAGAAATCTGAAACAAGAATGAACGTAATTTTAAAACCTACTGTAATTTTCAAACATATATTTATTGCCAATTTCTCAATATCCCAAATTCTCTAATTCTGTGCGACATTCCATATTTTGAATTAATAATATTAAATATTTCTTTGCACTTTGTTTAAAATGTTGAGCCGTGAGACTGTATTTGATCTAAGTTTAGGTGTTAGCACAATAAACCCGGATACTATATAAGTCTAAGCCAAGGTTGTATATTGAGGTAGCTTTCTCTTGATGCGCTCAAATGTAAGGGAAATGTCATCTCCTTAGCCTTAGATGGTAAAATCCGAAAATGACGTCACTGATTATAGCAGCTACTGTAGGGAATAGGCATTAGTGACATAATTTACGGATTTCAATGTCCACGGCTCAGGAAACGACATTTTCTAAATATTGGAGCACATCGAGACCAAGCAACCTTACTAACCAACCTTGATCTATTTGAGAGAAGAATAAGAAAAGAAATATCCTAAATTCTCTTAAGGAGCCAGACAAGGAAAACAAACAAATCCACTTAGAATAATGATTCTAAATTATGCAGTATACAAAATATTCCTAATTCTGACGCAAAATTAGGATGTAGCAAATGACTTCTTTAAAACTAAAGATAAAAAGTACAGTATTTTTACATTTATTTAATACAAAAAAAACGATAAACCAAGAGAAAAGCCAAATTTACATGAAGACAGATTAACCGCTACCTGCGCAGAAAGAAGATTGCCAAGAAATCCTGGAATCAGATGAGATATATTTTTCATGTTTAGAATTTTATTTGTGGAGGTTTTTTTATTCTTCAAGCGCTCCTTTTTTCTTTTTAAATTGATTTATCGAAATCATACAATAGTTTAAATTGAGATTTAAAGATTAAGCTGTAATGCAATCTTAGTGGAGAAAATCCAAACAAAGCTCACTATCACACGAGCCGAATAAAAAAATTGAACTGTATCTAGACTCGGTTCATATATGAGAGACACGGTTTAAACATAGTTGGTTTAGCTAGAAGTTTTCATATGTGTTTCGAGATTTGAGCCAAATCTTATGTTTAATCCGACTTCTGGATGAATATTGTAAAACAGTGTTGTATCAAGATTTAACATAAATCCCTAGATCTGCTGTATTAGCATTCAAATCAGTTTCATGAATTAGAATAGACACGATTAGAATCAAATATATATAATGTATCTATCTTTATATAAATATATTATTGATATCTATACATAACATAATTACTAGCGGAAATGGCCGGTGTTAATCGAAATTTGGATTTTTAGAATTTTTGAAGAAAAAAATCAATTTTTAGCCTATATATGTCACCTTCTGTGTATCCATGGGTCCCCCCCAAAATCCAGCCCATTCGGTTTAGCCGTTTGGCCAACAATAGCTTACATATGTGTATACAGGTGGGTGTGTAGCAAAAATCGTAGCAATCCTCATATTTGTTAACCTGAACATACCTAGATATATTAAACATGAGCTACGTTATGATATGATTAAAACATGCGTATGGGATTAGATTAACTGCGGTTATATCTCTCCATGTTAATCATTTAAATGCAGGGTGTCCCACGCAACATGACATTTAATAAATCGTTATTTTTAGTTAAAAAAATCTTTTACTTTGAAAGCAATTTTAATATAGCATGACTCCCATATAATATTTTTATTGATCTTTGGTATCAAACAACTTAACAAATTATGGAAAAAGACATTCTAAACAATTCACCTACTGCCATGTTTCGTGGGACACCCTGTATGTACATTCAACTTAAATTATGCTGTATACATATGTGAGATAGCTTAACCACGTTATATCTGTCCTCGTTAATCTTATAAATACGTACATCAAACTTAGCTGCGCGGAAATACAAATATGATGGTCGTAATCATGTGATATATATACAGGGTGTCACACATCATGTCAAATCGGAAATGCGTCTAAATTACGATTTTCGGGACTAATCAAAAAAATTAAGAAGATTAAATTATTTTTAAAAATTGAAAAAGTCCAATATAAAAATATTTTTGCAAAAAATGCTAGGTTCTTCGAGTATTACTAATCTAATATGATATGGGACGCTCTGTAGATAACGATGTAAGAACTGTAATTATGTCAATTCACATAAACTTGTAATGCAAGAAATCTAAATAAAGTCATTTCTATATAGTAACTCCGTACAGTTTAAAGGGAGTGACCGGCTATGAAAGGTAATTGAACTGTAATTGCAGTGTTGTCGAAAACTTCTTTAGGATTCATTTGAGACATATTTCACTTTTTAAAGATCTGTAAATCCTGAGTTTGAGCGCAAATTCGACGTTCAAAACTCCTGATTTGGGGGTGGATACGCTTTCAGAATTAGTTTTTTTTTAAATTATTAAATAACGACAACGAAAAATAAAGTAAAAATTATACAGTAATCTAAATAGATGGCTAGGAACATATTTCACAAAAGAAACTTGTCAATAAATCAATGCTAAAATCGATTATTTCGTTTTCATTATTATATTGAATTTCTAATTTTCTTTGAATTTATTTGCTGATTTCTTCAAATTCTTTAAATGTCGTCTTTTCAAAAATAGTTATAGAAAATCTGCGAACATCTTTGTGAATAACGAGATACTAGAATAATGAGATTATAGAAACTAATAATTGAACAAGATTACTTATTTTCGATGATAAGATTAATTTTTGTTTTCTCAAAATGTTCCTAAACATGACGTCTGTAGTTTATTGTAGAATATTTTTACATTTTATGTCGTCGTTAATTAATAATTTAAAAAAAAAACTAATTCTGAAAGCGTATCTACCCCCAAATCAGGAGTTTTGAACGTCGAATTTGCGCTCAAACTCAGGATTTACAGACTTTTAAAAAGTGAAATATGTCTCAAATGAATCCTGAAGAAGTTTTCCACAACACTGCATACTCAGTTCAATTACCTTACATAGCCGATCACTCCCTTTAATGCTAGAGAGTAATCATTCCCTGGTAAAGGATCGTCCCCATCATTTGGGATTAATATATAGCTTGTTAGAAAGCTAGGCTTGTGTCCCGGAGTGGCATCTAGAGCATTGAAGTATCCCCATCATTTTAGATCGATATATATGACTTTGATAGCTAGGCTTGTGTCTTTGAGGGGAATTTAGAGCATTAAATTGTCCCCATCGATCGAAATATAGCTTATTAATAGCTATGTCTTTGAGGGGCATTTATAGGGTTGAATGGTCCTCATAATTTTGGATCGATATATATATAGCTTATTAATAGCTAGGCTTGTGTCTTTGAGGGGCATTTAGAGCATTGAATTGTCTCCATCATTTGGGATCCATATATAGCTTGTTGATAGCTAGGCGTGTGTCCCAGAGTGGCATTTAGAGTGTTGAATTGTCCCCATCATTTGAAATAGATATATAGCTTTTTGATAGCCAGGCTTGTGTCCTTGAGGGGCATTTAGAGTGTTGAATCGTCCCCATCATTTTGGATCGATATATAGCTTATTAATAGCTAGGCTAGTGTCTTTAAGGGGCATTTAGAGCATGAATCGTCCCCATCATTTTGGATCCATATATAGCTTGTTGATAGCTAGGCTAGTGTCTTTAAGGGGCATTTAGAGCATGAATCGTCCCCATCATTTGGGATCCATATATAGCTTGTCTGATAGCTACGAAATCGCGGGATTGTACCCATGTGGATTGTGTCCTGTTTGACTTTTTTGGCGGACGGGTTAAACTTGGATAGATACATTTCAAGAATTCGTAGCAGGGGATTTACAACAAAAGTGGTAGCAGCAGTGTGAATCAAGGAACCCTAAGTAAAGACCAGACTCCAAGGAACAATGAAGCAACATGTTGAAGACAATGTAAACAGAGTGTAACAGTAGACAGTTTTAATAAAGAATCAGTCATCAAAATACCAAATATGAAGGAAAACGGCTGGATTCAACAATTTAAGTTGTATCCTAGAGTAACTAGTGAAGAATCAGACATCAGAGTACCAGACATGAAGGAAACCAAAGAAACATGTGGAAACATTCAAGACAAGGAATTGGAAGGAATGTTATTGATTTTTAATTTATTATTTAATCAAAAAAACAGATAAACATCCTCATACACAATGTTTCATGGACCAATTGTCATGGACCAATCTTCAGTGAGGTCTGTTTTCGAATAATATTTTTCGATTGCGAATTGAAACTCCCACAAAACCATCACAAACACCAGTTTGTATATTTTTTAACGTCTACGTCTGTAAAGAGAAACCTGAATTTTTATAATAACGAGTATAGCTTGAGAACCCAGCGTTGGCCAGGGTTTTCATAAAAACCGCGTTTACCCGCGCTTCGTCGTATATTACGATTTAAACTATTTTTTTCTATGCAAGTCAACTCCACTCACTCAATTTAGAATCTCAAAACCAAGCTATGAACATCAATGTGGATGTCCTGAGTTCCCCAATCATGCAAATTTGAGGCAAATCGGTCATGGGGTTTGTAAAATATGATCGGACATCCAAACAAAGAACTTTTCATATTAGATAATATAATTGTATATTTCATTCCTAGGAGAGCGCCAACTATTAGCAGGAGAATAGACTCAGGAACTAAAAAAGAAAAGAACAATTTAGAAAACTATTTGTTTACATTACAATCTAGGACTGTCAGGAACAGTCTAAATTCGTATAGATTCAGCCTATATATCCGTTCTATGTTTAAGATTACTCCGCTTCGTGATTGCAATAATTTGTATATGTTAGTAAAAGTACGACCTTAAAAAAGTGGGTTTTCGCCTAGTTTGTTATTCGACTGAGATTAATATCAATATACACTTCAGTGGGACTCCTTAAACTGTAGAATAGGAAGACGACATTTAGGAAAACTTATCTACATGGTGTTGTTTAAAAAAAATACTTTTATACTAAAAGGTTGAAACACATCTTACTTATTGTTGAAGGGATCTTTGCACACCGAATAATTGTTGTGTGAGGTGGTAGGCGATTATAGCAATGAAGACGACTTTTTTATTAAATTTTCAATTGTTAACCTATTTTTTTTTTAATTACAAGTTTACAAGCAATTAAAGAGAAGCTATATTTTTAAGATCTAAATATTTATTCAGTGATTAAAGATTAAAGATTTCATAAAGTTTTACAATTATCTCAGAGAAATTTTACCACATATTAGTTTTTTTGAATTCACTAGCTGTAAAACAGAGTGTATTCTTAGAATGCCAGTGTACACGTTCACATCCTGGTATTGATTTATCTGTACTAGGAAAACAGGCATCATAGTTTCCGATTTTTTCCGTGGTTTTATCGGGACATATTAAACACGTAGTTTCCTGACAAAATCCAAACATTGGATTCACAATATTGGATGGAGGATTCAGGCCAGGCGCGGGTTCAAGCTCAGGTGGAATGGTTTTAATTAGGGGTTTCAGGGTCTGCTCTGGATTAGGGTCGCATTTTTGTTCGGGCTCAGGATCAGGTTCAGGATCGGGTTCAGGATCAGGTTCAGGATCAGGTTCAGGATTAGGTTCATTTTCACCGTCTAACTGAGGTATATAGGAGGAGGGTGTAAAAGAAGTAAAAGGTTCTTTCAAGAAATGAGGATTTGGGTACTTTGTATCATTGAAATGGCGCCTTAACCCTTTCCTGCAGATTCTCTCCTCCATCAAGGGGGTTTTCACAGTCAGGGCTGGATTTCTTTCATTCTCTTGAGGGGACTCTGATTTCTGCAGTTGGGACTCATCATCCACCTGGCGGGGTCCAGCTACCTGCGGTTGGGACCTATCACGCACCTTGGGGGGTCCAGCTACCTGCGGTTGGGACCTCTCATCCACCTGGCGGGGTCCAGCTACCTGCGGTTGGGAACTCTCATCCACCTGGCGGGGTCCATCTACCTGCGGTTGGGACTTCTCACGCACCTTGGGGGGTCCAGCTACCTGCGGTTGGGAACTCTCATCCACCTGGCGGGGTCTAGCTACCTGCAGATGGGACCTCTCACGCACCTGGGAGGGTCCTGCAGCCTGCAAGGGGGACCTAACATCCTTTGAGGTATTTCTCGCCCGTCCATAACTTCTCCATCTTCTGCTCCTAGTCCTGGTTCTCTGATGCTTGGATCCAGGAAGGCGAGAAAAAAAAAAACTCGTCCCCATCCCTTGTCCATAGATTCAGCTTCAAATCCAGGCCAGCGTTTACACCAACATTGTATAACTCTAGGAGCTGGTAAGTGATCTTCATTGTGTTGGAAGTAAATCTCCCGCCATACCTCAGCTGGTCAGCTGAATTTCTAGCGTTGGAGACAGGGAACGAGAGGTGTTGTCGGCAGCAGGTTAGGGTATACACTGATAGCAGGTTAGGGTATACACTGAGCAGGTTAGGGTATACACTGAAAGCTATATATGAGAAGCTATATTAATTGACAGCTTCTCTCTGTTTACATGTTTTTGTGTATCCATGCTGTTTAAAAGCTTTATATAAATCAAAATTTAAATCAAAAGTCGTCTTCATTATATTGAAAACATTGCCTACCACCGTATAAAGATAAAAAATCAAGACTTGAGTCTTAGAGTCGTCTCTTTATTCCATAATATTATGGGTTTCACTGTAAAAATTTCGAATAAAATAATGAACTCTGAAAAAAAATGTTGCTTACTGTAATCCCTGATTTTTCTCATAAGTTTCCACTGGTGAAGGAGAAGAGAAAATCTGGTAGAAAAAAAAACATTATTTAATTTACTAAATTTTGACGATATTTCTATATAATTTGAAATAAAGTAATCGGCGATAATATCAATACAATAAAAACGAGTTTTTATGTAGTGGTTTGATCCCCGACAAACAATTTTAAACTACAAGTTTGAAAGTAAACAAAGAAAAACTGTTGGTACCAGTACAAACGTCGGACGCCACAAACGTCCGACAGGTCAAACGTCGGACGTACAAACGTCGGACCAGTACAAACGTCGGACCAGTACAAACGTCGGACTAGTACAAACGTCGGACCAGTACAAACGTCGGACGGGTACATTTATAAGAAAAAACGTCGGACTTGGTAGATTTTGGATGGACCATTGTTTTAACAATTTCAAACTATGAATTCTACAAGATTATACAGTTTAATCCCTATATCTTTGCAACCCGATGTTGTAGATGTTTCCAAGAACAGTTCGTGGACTTATTGCTATATTTCCAGAGCTTTCATAAACTACTTGTCTTGTCATTCTCATTGTTTACAACTGCTCCTGCAGCACAAGAATTGTTTTTCCTATGAATGCATTGGTAATAGGTTTTGTAACTTTGTTGGGTTTTTTCTTTGTACCCCTATATTCAAACTGATTTGAATCAAGCAGGTGCCGTCCCCCCCTCAATATAGTTAGCAGTCTCCTCGTCCATGTATCCAGACTTTGTGAGATTATGAATTTTTAACAAAACAAATTGGAATTTTTTTTTAGAGAAAATTGCGAATTTACAAGAATTTTAATCTGAAAATTCAAATATATTTGTTCATCCTTAGTCCGACGTTTTTTCTTATAAATGTACCCGTCCGACGTTTGTACCAGTCTGACGTTTGTACTGGTCCGATGTTTGTACTGGTCCGACGTTTGTACTGGTCCAACGTTTGTACTGTCCGACGTTAGTAAGTCTTATGTTTGTACCGTCCGACGTTTGTGGGTCCGACGTTTGTGGGTTCGACGTTTGTACTGGTACCAAGCTGTTGATTGACAACTTCTCTTTGTTTACATGTTTAGGAGTCTCTGATGTTTGAAAGATTGAAAGAAATCAAAATTGAAATAAAAAATTGTCTTGGTATTGGTAAATACACTATACAGGGTTACCCACAAAGGATGAGACCATGGGGTCGTCATATTTTAAGAGTTTTAGGTCGTTTTTTCAGTCTCATCCTTTGCGACGGTTTCTGTAATTCTTTAAAAAATGGCTCTAGATTTAAACTTAGTAAATATACGTCGTAGAAACATTTTATATGACTCAAATGAATTCTAAAAAATTTGTCCACAATACCACATATTCATTTCAACCATCATGCCGGTCACTCCTTTTAAAGAGAACCGTTTTTACAGAGGTTTAAAAACAAAAAGGTTATAAAAAAATATGTAATTTTTATAGTTGATTATTAACAAAAAGCCAAAATAGTTTTAAATTTTTTTTTGTAATTTTGTATTTTTGTAATTGAAACAAAAATACTATTGTAAAATATTTGTGTTTTCAATTGTTTTAGGCATCAAATTTAAATTTAAAAATACTTTTCTTTATTTCTTATTCTAAACTGCAAAGACCTGTGTCTCAACCATTGTTTTTTTTTCTCCAAAGAATATGTCTTTAAAAATTTAGATATTATTTTAACTACTAAAAAATTAAAAAATAGAAATGATTTCCCTTATATTTTTGTTTTTTTTTAAGTTCAAAATATTGTTTATTGAGAAAATTATCTGTTTTTTAACAAATGAAAAAAGGATAGGAATATAATGTTACCTACCCATATATGGAAATGAGAAGCAGGATAAAAACCAGAATTTGGAAATATATTTCAAATCTAAAAATGTAAATTCAATGTTTTATACTTTATGGAAAAATATCAATTTCAAAATGTCATGAAAATTACCGAAAAAGTATTGTATTGTTGCTATGAACATTAATTATTATAATAGCTTTTAGTTACTGCATGGTAACTGAATGTGTCTAATTTCCTAATTATCTCGAAACTCTTTTCTAAATTAATTCTAAATAACTTTAAAAAGATAATCTGATTCTTTCATCTTTTATTGGCCTAAAAAAGTGGAAACGAGTCGAACCCTTAAATTCAATTTAAATCAGATTTGTGTCTAGTTTTGGCCGTAAATCTTATGACATCAAAAAAAGCAAATTCTAAAAAATAATTATAACTTCATGCTTATTTTGGGGCACACTTAGGGTTTCCAGCAAAAATAAATAAAGCGAAAACAAAGTAAAATTTCGCGAAAATGCAAAAATATTTTCGCAAGATGCGAAAATTTTGTGAAAACCATGAGAATAAATGTTTGATGAAGAGAATTTGATTTCATTAGCTATCTTTTTAAGTTTCTGCCTGTCCGTCCACAATACATACGTTCTATTTTCGCAATATTTTTTCGCGAAATTTTCTCATTATTTTTTTCGCGAATTTTTTGCATTATTTTTTTGCGGAATTTTCGCATAATTTTTTCGCCAACTTTCGCATTAGTTTTTTTGCGAAATTTTGCGAAAAAAACGAAAGTTCTTGCATTTTTTGCGAGCGAACGAAATGCGAAAATATATTTTTTTTGCGAAAAATGCGAAATTTTCGTGAAACGATTTTTCTTTTTCACTGGAAACCTTATATATAGGCACACTATGGCAAATCTTTACTGGAAACAAATCATATAACAATACTGCAAGTAGTTATCAAATACTTTTTATTGTATACATTTGCATAATGTTTTGATTTTACCTATTAAAAGCAGCAAAGTTGAATAACAGTTCAACTCCAGGAGGTTCAGATTCTTCTAAAACTGAAATTTAGTTGATGTGCGTGGGTCAAATTAAGAATATTTTGATATTTCCAGAATATTCACCTGTTCCTAAATAGTCCTGGTTCGGAACATAGTGCTCGTATGTATGGTAAACTAAACAAAAAGGTATAAAAGGGAGTTTTCATATATTTGAAAATGAGCCTATCATGCCAATAATTTGAAGTAAGAACACCATGCACCATGCACTATGATACCGGTTTATATTCTGCCGGCTGCAAGGAAATATTGCTGTAGACATGGCCATATTCTGAACCACTGTGTCCATGATGAACTTACAAGAATTAGAATTCTTTTGTCGAAAATATCCATTCTTAGCCTAACCTTTCTTATCCAATTTGTCCTATTTAAGGCGGAATTCTGACAATGGATATCCTCAGAATTTTCAAACCCCCCTTAGCAATGACTCTTATTTTTTAATGAAATGCTGGAACGCTTAGTCAGACCATACATAAACAAGAGATTAATAATCAGAAATATGTATCAAAATCTTCATAATTACTTCTAATTAGAAGAATTTTGATACATTTTTGTCATCCGTATTTAATAATTTTAAAAAATCAACTCTCAAAACGTAACCACCCAACGTGACTCTAATTATGCATTATTAAAGCGTTTTATATGTCTCAAATGAATCCTTAAAAAAATTCTCCACAATACTACATACTCAGTTTACCTACCATGCATTGCCAGTCACTCTCTTAAAACAACGACAAGCATAAATTATGTGTTGACAGTTGACAGTTGACACCTTTATTCAATCATATAAATTTGTGATATTGTACTTTGCCCGAAATAAATATTATTATTATTTTTATTATCAAAAACGTTTAACGAAAGTTCAATGTAAAATTAAAAAAAAATTTTTTTTTTAAAATAATAAAAAGAATTAGTTCTATTCCAAACTTCATTTAGTCGCTAGTTTTAGCTGCGCGCAGCAAAACCTGCTGCAGGGGAAAAAAGGACAAAAGAATCAGACTTTTTCTGTTCTAAAAAATAAAGAAAGTTTAACCTAAATGTTCTTTTTTCACGTCTTCAGCTGGCGATTCCATTCTCATCTGCCAGACGAAAAAAAATTTTAAATCTTTGTTTAAATTTATTTACTAACATGTGATCTTGTAAAGTCCAAAAGTCGTGGATCTCAACTTCCATGTTCTGTGGTACTGTCTGTATTATAATACAAATGAAATGTTAAGTATATACTATTTGTAGAATTTATGTGGAGCATAGAAGCAAAGAAATAAGATTTATATCTGTATATATAGTTCTAACTGAATAAACCTAAATCAAACTTTAAAACTGACAGTCCCACAATATTAAACAGGGTTGGATACAAAATCACAACATTAGACAAGTACTAAAAAGCTGATTTAATTTAATATAAGATTTTCTTTTTTTCTTTAAAAAACATGAATCGATCTTTGTGTTTTAGATGGGAAAAAGATCAATTTATGGTTATGTCATATTTGTGGTAATTAAACTTTTGTTTGCGATAATCTTTATAATGCAAACAATTTTTAATGAGTGGAAATTGGATGATTTTTCAGAATTTTGCCAATTACTTCTTAAAAACCAAACCTATCAACAAGTGCATTATAGTTTTAAAATGTAAATGTAAAGGGCTACAGAAAAACATTTGTGAGTTAGAGCGATAAAAATCAAAGCCCAGGCGTTGCGACACTTCAAAGTAGACCTTGTCTTAAAGGTTAAAGTGACCATTTATCAAACATTAGAGGGATCTATAATTCAAAACTATGGTTAGCTTTTACCCAAGTAACAAAAGTGAATAATTTCCCCAAGTTCTCCAGTTTTGGTGAATTGCTTTGAAAAATTTCCGGGGAATTTCTCGAGAACAAGTTCTTGTGACTGAATCCTCAGAAAATCTCCAGAAATTCTCCGGAATTGGTCCCCGATTCGAGAGATTTTTTTAGGATTGGAGTTTGAGACTTAGTTTAGGGAAATTCCTGAAAATTTCTCTGGACTTCAATATCACTTAACAGAATTTTGAAGTTCTGTTGTTCTCCAATAGGTGTCTCTGAGGTTCCCTTCTATTATGCACTGCCCTAACTAAATTTTTTTCTTTGAATACTTATTTTAGGATTGGAGTTTTGAGACTTAGTTTAGGGAAATTCCTAAAAATTTCTCTGGACTTCAATATCACTTCACAGAATTTTGAAGTTCTGTTTTTCTCCAATAGGTGTCTCTGAGGTTTCCTTCTATTATGCACTGCCCTAACTAAATCTTTTTCTTTGCATACTTATTGATGAATAATTATAATTGACTTTAAAACCATCATTTAAAAAAAATGTTGGAAAAATTATTCAATTTTTTATTTGTTCTTGACAATTCAGTTGCATGAAAAAAAATACATGACAACTTTGGTAGGATCAATAACAGTTATACCATTCTCACTTAAGAAGTTATACTTCTAAAAAGATGGTATGGCAATATGGATAGTTGTTAAGATGTAAGTTGGATCTAAGACCAGGTTAGTGAATTTACTCAAGAATATGCTAAGAATATCTCAAGATATTCCTAGGAACTCTTGAGAAAATCTTGGGAATAGTTCCCAGGAAATTCTGAAGAATATTTCTCTGAACATTCCCAAGAATTACCCCAATTTTGGTTGACATTTTCTCTGGTTATTCTCCAGAATTGGTAACATAGAAATTCCCTGGAAATGGTTACAAGAAATTTCTCAGAATGGGTTTTGAGAAATTCCTTGGAAAGGGTTACGAGAAATTCATTGGAGTGGGTTATGAGAAATTCCACAGAATTGGATCTGATATATTCCCGGGAAATAATCAAAACAAAATCTCCAGCCCCGGCCAAACCCCTGCCATTGTACAGTGTTCATCACATAAATTTCTCAATGGAGAATCTTTCTCCGGAAATTCTCGAGAAAATCTCCAATTTCTGTTGACATTTTCACCGGATTTTCCCGTGAAAGATTCCTTGAAATTATAGTGGATTTTATTTTCTCCGAACTTGTTACCTGGGAAAAAACATAAACCATTAAAGTCTTTGTTTAATAAATAAAGAAGAGCAAACCCTAAAAAGTTACAATTAGGAATGAGACAACAAGCGCGCGGAATTCATTATTTAAAACAGATGTAAAACTTTGAATATAAGAAACTAAGGAGACGGTGTGCATCCTGATTTACTGCTAAAATCACCGAAGAGTAAGATGACATGGAAACTACTGCAGTTTTTTTTCAAATCTGAATTAAAGTACTTTGAACTTCTTAGAAGAAGGTGTTCAACAAAATATTTTTGAAAATAAATTTCTAAACTGTAATTCACATAGATAAAATTTCAGGAACTAATTTAACAAAAATTAAAGCCCCCCCCCCCCAATTCCCTTCTCCGTTTAAAAAACATATAATCAAGATTTTTGTAATTTTAAATTTATTTTAAATAAAAGGGTTGATCTCGTGATGCAATCTAGCAATCCAACCAGAACCAACAGACAAGTAACAGGGTGACAGAAAAAATACGAGAATTGAAGGTGTTTTTAAAAGAGCCATCAACAATTCACAACGTTGACCTGGACCACTTACAATCATAAATATATGTAGAGAGATAATTTTGCTGTTTGTAACTAAACGTTGAAAACTCCTTTTTATATGAAGAACTACTCAGGTTCATTTTAAGTACCCTACCAACTTTTAAGCAAAGCACCATGAGCAAGCTGCAAACATCGTACACAATACATATAAAGACTATATAAGGCAAAACGATACAGTACACCCTTCCTGGCCCCTTCCAAGGAGGTTTATAGTGATGAGACACATGCATTTAAGGTTGTATGATTAGGTTGGTTGTACGCTCGATGCGCTCCAATGTACGGGAAATGTCGTCTCCTAAGATAGATAGATAAAACCTCATATGACGTCACTGTCGCCTCTATAATCATTGACGTCGTATGAGGTTTTTGTGTATCTTTCTTTGGAGACGACATTTTCCGTACATTGGAGCGTATCGAGAGTGACCCTGCTTATTTTACAACATCGCACACATTACTGATTTAAATGCTACAGGATTATCTTGCACACTATAAAAGTTTTAGATAAAATTTTCTTGGGTAACTTGTAAGAATGGTTTTAAAATTTAAGAGTTATCAATTTTTTATTTTATGCCCATGGGTGGCCTCTTTTTAATCTATGTTGAAAATCTATGGTAAAAAAGAACGCGGAAATAAAACGACCACGTACCAATAATTACCTTTATATGAATTGAAGTTTGACAGGGTGTCCCGCGAAACATATCAATAGCTGCCAGACGACTTCTAAGTCGTCTTATATCATTCATTTGCAGACCTTTCAGTGGTCAACATATCTTATTATGTACGTAGCCATAACCAGAAAACTCCGAAATAGTAAGACGACTTTATAGCAATACGTAAGTGAATTTGGTGTTGCTATAAAGCAATAATTTTACTGGTCACTTTTTAAATCACAAATCAAGTGAAATGGGCCTGTTTACACTTAAAAATTTCTTTTTCCCTTGCTTATTGGACTATCTAAAGTCATAATTTAAGTTTAAAAGTCGTCTTCCTATTCCAGAGTTTTCTGGTTTTCACTGTATGATTCTTAAAACAATAAACACTAAATTCTTCTAGTCCTCACATTTCTAAAATGTTGTCTGCCTCTATTGTGCTTTCAATATTAAACCGAGATATTGAAATTCGTTCGTATTTCAATTTTTTAAACAAACCCTTAAATTGTCGAAATATGAACTAAATTCTTCATATCTAGGGATTATTGAAAGCACAAAGAAGGCAGACCACATTTTGGAAATGCAAGGACTAGGGGTATTAAGTAATTGCTAACTCTAGAATGTTATACTTCTAAAATTAGGTTGACAAAAAATGTAGAAAATTATTTAAAAACATTTATAAGTCGACTTGCCACTGTCATGTTTCCACAATCGGACATTAGTGCAAACGATATAGCATTATATGTAGCATCCACAATTGGAAACCCTGAATTAAAAAATATTCATTATTCGGCTTCCTTATTCACGGGGCTGGAGGAATCGCTAATATGTTTTTTTTTATTTTGACACATTGAACGGATTAACAATTGGTTTTCATCTCAGAACAATTCCAAATTATAAAAATTTACAAGTCAGAATTTTTTGTCGTCACAAAAATTGTTAAATGCGTTTAACAACAAGTGTAAAATGTAAAATCTTTAAAAACCGCCCTAAATTATAAGTTTAAGAATTTTTTTCCGGGGGGGGGGGATCTTGGAGCCCCTCCCCAAGGAACAAAAGTGAGGAATTACCCCAGATTCTCCAACCGTGTGACTTTTTTTTGAAGAATTTCCGAGGAATATCTCGAGAATCCTTTCCTGTAACTGATTCCTCGGAAATTCTCGAGAAATTCCCCAGAATTGGTCCCTAAGATGAGAGATTTTTGTGGGATCACAGTTTTGAGACTCAGTTTCGAGAAATTCCGGAGAAATTCCCAGTAATTTTTCCCCACAAAATTCCTCAGAATTTCTCCGGAAATTCCTGAGAAATTCTTGGGACTTGGTCACCATGTTTACAGATTTTTAGGGGAATTTGTTAAGAGAACTAGTTTTGATAAATTCCTGGGAATTTCTCTGGAATTTAACCCTAAGAAAATCCTGAGAATTTCTCCTGATTAATTCTCCGGAAATTCCTGAGAAATTCTTAGGACTTGGTCACCATGTTTACCGATTTTGAGGGGAATTTAATTAAAGTATTAGTTTCGAAAAATTCCCGGGAATTTCACCGGAATTTCACCCCAAGAAATTCCTGAAAAATTCCCCTGAATGCTTCCCCGGAAATTCCTGAGAAATTCTTAGGACTTGGTCACCAAGTTTAAGGAATTTTAGGGGAATTAAATAAGAGAATAAGTTTCGATAATTTCTCTGGAATTTCTCTCAAGAAATTCCTAAGAATTTCTCAGGAATAATTCTCCGGAAATTCCTGAGAAATTCTCAGGACTTTTCACAGAATTTTCAAGTTCAGTTTTTCTCCAATAGGTGTCTCTGAGGTTCTCTTCTGTTATGCACTGCCCTAACTAAATCTTTTTTCTTTGCATCCTTATTGATAAAAAATGATAATTTGCTTTAGAACCATCTTCACATCACATCACCATCTCATTTTTTCTTCACAATTCTGTTGTCTGAATAAACAAAGTACATGACAACTTAAGTAATTGAGCAAAAACGACTATAACATTATGACTTATGAAGATGGTTATACTTTTAAAAAGTTGAAGGGGCAATTCAGTTGTTTAGTTATTCACTACTATTGGGCCTAAGTCCTGGTTAGTGAATTTACTCAGGAATATGCTGAGAATATTTCAAGATATTCCTGAGGAACTCTTGAGAAAATCTTGGGAATAGTTCCGAGGAAATTCCCAGGGATGGGTTCTGAAGAACTTTTCACTGGATATTCCCAAGAATTTCCACAAATTTTGTCGACATTTTCTGCAGTATTGGTAACAAGAAATTCCCTGGAATTGGTGATCAAGAAATTCCTTGGATAGAGTTATGAGAATTTCCTCGGAATGGGTTACAAGAAATTCCTAAGGTTCCTCGGAATGAGTTACGAGAAATTCCTCGGAAAAGCTGTCGACATTTTAACCGGAATTTCCTGTGAACGATTCCTGGGAATTTCCGCGGATTCCCAAGAAAGATTCCTGGGCATTTTCCGCGGATTTTCCGCAAAATTGTTACTATGATCATATAACTCAGTAATTGTGAAACTATAGATGACTATAAGCAATATTGGATAAGTTCGTTCCCAGGGGTTTATCATGATTATAATATAACGCGCCTTTTCCCCAATGAAATGATATCCTATACCCTGTACATACGATCACCCCCCCTCCCCCCAACACGAACACCTTTTCAAACCTTAGTTTTGCCTGATCAAGGCTCAAGGCATCGAAAACCTGAACCTGGAATCCGTCTCGCAGTCGCAGGTACCTGTTCTGTGGTTCCTCGAATCTCGATCTCAGAGTCAGTTAATTATCTCAGTTTACCTTATCGGGTGAATCGGGGACTTGTAAACAAACTCATTTAATTTGGCTCGGTTCGACAGATTCGGAGTCTCCTGTCTCGCAGGCAGAAAGAAAAATTGTGTACCGGTCCGCAAAATACGGATTGTTTTGGCGCGGCATGGCTTGGGTGAAAGTCACGATCAGCTGAGTTCAGCAAGAAATCATCTGTTCGCAATCATTTTGAGTTTTGACGCGAACAGTCGAACTTTGCAAAAATCTGGAATTTCAGGATTTTTTTAACCGCAGTATAAAGAGACGAAATTAAAGAACGTGTCTTTTATTTAAAGTATATTTACAAGTACGCTAACAAATTACATGTTAATATGCAGGCATGCAAGATCATATTATTTTAAATATTTATCGAAACTAGTTTGATGTATTTTTAAGACTATATGTCATAGATTGCGCTTTACGTAGTCGCATGTCGCATATTAATATACATGTTAAGATTCAAATTTCATGTTATTACAGAAGTTTCGGTAATTTTCTAGTATACGATTTTTGGACCCCCCCAGGCCCCCCCTCCTATTTGTGATTTGACATTATCATTATGATACAGGAAAAGCTTCAGGTGTAAAATTTCTTAGTAATTTGTTTCGCTTAATTATTTTTAGATTTTTATTTTCAGATTACTAATTATCTAAACAATGAACCCATATTAATTCATAACGTTTTTTTGGGATCACACAAAAGGAAGCATAATTTTACATTAAACAAAGCAAAGGAAAATGGTTGTTTGGAGCTTGTCCGTTCTTCGAGGGGTAAGTATCTCTTATAAGATTTATATATTTTTTTGTAGTTTTTTAAAATTAATTTCAATTTAGTAAAGCTGAATGTTGCGACATGTCCAGTCCTCTGAAGCCGAAGATATTTGTAGTTTAATTTTATGGCAGTGTTTTATGCAATACTAGCTGAAGCATCGGCGTTGCTTGGGGAATAAAAACAATCAAATGAAAATAAAACTTGATCTAAAAAAACTCGATTGTTGTTTCAAAATAGATTTATTTTTAGCCTGTGGGAGGGATACCCTGGAGGTAACACTAAGGAGGGAACCCCCGAACGCTATGCAGACACGAGCCTCCCAGAGTTGCTAGGCAGACCAAGCCTCCGCTTTGCAGAAATGAGCATGCGCAGCACATCAAAATGTGCCTGTGCAATACAGGAGGTTTTTTAAACTTGTGTTTTAAGTTTAAATAAAAGAATTTTTTGAAATTTTTAGACATAGTGGCATGAGAGCCTTCTCAAAGATGAGAAGTATTTTTTAATTATCATAAATAGTGCCCAATTATTACTAATCAAGTGGTATCTAAAACTTTAAACATTTTTTACAGGAAAAGAAAAATATTTAGAAAAAAAATTTGAATTGAATTTTATTTCATCTTTTATAATCTTTGATTTTAGCGATACCTTTTTTTGAAGTTCAAATTAAATATAAAAAATTTATATTTATTATTTAAATCTTAACATTTTTTAAAAAAAGGTATTGTTTAAATCAAAGATTACAACAAAACAAACCAAGTTTACTCCAGAAATATTTCTCCAAATATCTTCCTTTCTGCGTAAGAAATGTTTAAAGTTTTAATATAAATCCTTTAAACCACTTTATGAGTTTATATATGTTTCTAATCATGACAATCAATGAACAACTCTAATCTTTAGTAAAATTCTTATTCCACTACGTCAAAAAAGATTGTTAAAAGTTTTCATCACTTATAAAAACCAAGATTTAAAAAAAGCTGTGCTGTATGGTGGAGGCTTGTTTACTGCATAGCGGAGGCACGGTCTGCATAGCGTAGTCTTTGTCTGCATAGTGGAGGCTCGGTCTGACTAGCGAGTCTGGGAGGCTCGATGTCTGCATAGCAGAGGCTCATGGCGTCCGGGGGTTCCCTCCCTAGTGTTACCTCCAGGGTATCCATGAGTTTCCTCAAAACATTTTAGCCAATTCGGCCGATCCGTTTGGGCAGCTTTAGCACATAATTCATACGCACAAATATATTTATATGAGCGAAGAGCTTTTATTTTATAAATTATAATTGTCGCAACATTAAACAGAAATGATAGATTCAAAATCATGAAAAACAAAGTTTTTATGAATACATTATTTACTTCATTCATAGATTTCTTTTATCAAAGTCGAAGAAAATCTTAATATCAAGTCCTCATCAACGTTTACTGTTTTAACAAAACCTTTATTTTGCATTTTGTAGATTTTTAAATATCTAATATTTAGGGTGGTTTTGTACTTAAGCGGAATGCTCTGGCCCAGTACTATTCGACGCGGTAAGATTACTATAAAAATTAATTTCGATAAAATCTCAAACCTACACACCCCAACGGCTCGCGACCACTCCCCAGCCATCTACTTTGGGTAACCACTAGATACTTATCCACAACAATTTTTTGGTGCTAACAGGACAGAGATATTTTCTTGAAAAATCATTCCCCAACCTCTTCAGATTCAGAAATCTTATTTTACCCAAGAATATTAGGAATGCACAGAAATAAATTTGCTAAAATTTGGATAATAAATTATTTTATGGAAAATAAAATGATTTTTAAAGTTAAAAGTTTCATAAAAGAGGATATTTTCCAGTCGCTGTTAATTTATATGGGGGGGGGGGGGTTCAAATTTTCAGGGGGTGGGGACACTCAATTTTTTAAGGGGTGGGGTCAGAGGGGTGAGGTTAATCTTTGAAAATAAGTATCTCTGACTTAACACCCATCATTTAACTGTGGATCCGTGTCCTACTTCATAGATCCGGATTCTACTACTTAGATCCGGATCCTACTACTTATCCCCGGATATTCAGATTAAGAAAAACACTATCAATGATCCTTGGAAAGCAAATTAAAAAAAAGTTATTTTTAAATATGTAATGAAAATTCTAAGTTAGCAATTTTAAACTTTTGCTTTGTATTTTGTTGTTTTTCCATTGTAGGTTTGTTTGTATTTTTGTTTCCACGCCCCCCTCCTCAAATTTCTTATAATTTATTTTATCTATTTATTTCCAGTATTTTTCTACATTGTATTTTTTTTCTGTATCTTATGTAGATTTCTTTATTCTTTTTTCAACTTTATTGTCGTTATTCTCAAGTTTTTTTTTTACAATTTAGTGGGCCTCGGGTTGGACCTGACCGTATTCTACCCTCCAATAAACACTGGGGAACTATGCCGGCTGATGCTGTTGAAATCCGGTTTAGCGATCTGGATCCGGATTGTAGGAAACCTCCGATATCGGTAAGGAGATCCGAGTAAACCGGATGAGAATGCTTCGTTAACTCTTTCGAAGATTCTGATTTTTGTTCTTTTTTATCTTTTTTTTTGTAATCCAAAGTTTTTCCTGGATAGTTTTGAAATTATTTTTGATTTTGGTTTTAAGTGATATGAACAACCCTACTACAATTATAACTCTTTGAGGTTTGACTGTACGAAACCAGATCTATCTAATTACTACATGGTCCCCAAAAATGATTAATGAATTTTAGAATCGGGAAGAAACCTATTCTGACTATCTACCACTGTAAAAAATAATTTTTCATTATGTTCAGGTTTGGACAATGTTGGATAATACTGTTAAGCGTGTACCTGATAGGACTGCACTTGCGGTCAAGCGAGATGGGGAGTGGGTCAAGTGGACCTACACAGAATACCAGGTAATGATGGGGAGTGGGTCAACTGGACCTACACAGAATACCATTAAAAGATGGGGAGTGGGTCAAGTGGACCTACACAGAATACCATTTAAAGATGGGGAGTGGGTCAAGTGGACCAACACAGAATACCAGATAGTGATGGGGAGTGGGTTAAGTAGACCTACACAGAATATCAGGTAAAGATGGGGAGTGGATCAAGTGGATATACACAGAATATTAGGTAGTGATGGGGAGTGGATCAAGTGGATATACACAGAATATCAGGTAGAGATGGGGAGTGGATCAAGTGGATATACACAGAATATCAGGTAGTGATGGGGAGTGGATCAAGTGGATATACACAGAATATCAGGTAGAGATGGGGAGTGGATCAAGTGGATATACACAGAATATTAGGAAGTGATGGGGAGTGGATCAAGTGGATATACACAGAATATCAGGTAGAGATGGGGAGTGGGTTAAGTAGAACTACACAGAATATTAGGTAGAGATGGGGAGTGGGTCAAGTGGATATACACAGAATATTAGGTAGAGATGGGGAGTGGATCAAGTGGATATACACAGAATATCAGGTAGAGATGGGGAGTGGATCAAGTGGATATACACAGAATATCAGGTAGTGATAGGGAGTGGGTCAAGTTGATATACACAGAATATCAGGTAGAGATGGGAAACTGGGAAGTGGATTAACCTTTGTATTTCTATTTGAATTGTATGATGTTTAGATTATAATACCAAAAAAGTCTTAAAAATGAAAAACTACGTAGTAATGGAAATTATTTTTATTGCATATAAAGATGATTATTGATTAATTAATCAAAATATTGACAAATGTTTATTTAATTAAGGACGACTGTAAGAGCGTAGCTAAAGCATTTATAAAGCTTGGATTAAAAAGGTTCCATGGAGTTGGAATTCTTGGATTCAATGCTCCTGAGTGGCATATCAGGTACAGGGAGAGTTTCATTCGTTGCCTAGTCAATCTCAAAATTATTTATAGTGACCTTTCATTAATAGAGTGGCATGTTCTATTTACAACGATATCCTTAAAACCTTTGTTTGATCAAGGATTTTGTAAATATATTCATTTATATTGCGGAAAATTAAGAGTCAAAAAACCGTGTTAGTGTACATTGTACAATAGCACGCAGTGTACAGTGAATATACAGTATACACTGTAACTTCTCTTCAACTATACAAATGAGCGTATCTACATCATCTTTGTCAGGACAAAGGTTTAAATGGTATCGTTATGAATTGTGGCTTACTTCTAGTCACATTCAAATATTCGGAGGGAAACCATCATCCGTGGTTTCGTGCAGAAAAATATTTTTTCCCAAATTAAGAATGAATCCTGATCTTGGACCCGTCCTAACAATTCAAAGCACTCCAATCCAAATGTGGACTCGATAAAAATTTTAACAAATTTTACATTCTAAAAAAATTTTATTATTTAAAAAATATTCGAAAATGACCGGCGGAGGTGTTCGCAGATTTTTTGGATGAACTCTTGGGTAAATTTTGAAGGAAAATAGGAGTTTGCAAAGGTTCTGAAAATATACAATGAAAAAAAGAATTTTCTTAACATTTGGGTTGATTTGTATTTTTGTAAACTTAACATGCTGTTATTATTTTTAGCGCTGCGGCTTGTATTTTTGCTGGCGGACTTACTTCAGGTAAATCTATATATAAATTTGGCTTGTCTGTCTGTTTGTCTGTCTGTCTGTCTGTCTGTCTGTCTGTTTGTATCCAATAAACGTCAAAACGGCTGAACCGATCGGACCCAAATTTTTTGTGGGACATCTAGGGACCCCAGGGAAGGTTTATGAATGATTGAAATTTTAAATATTTGTCTCCATCAAAATTCGATTTTCATTAGATTATTGAAAATTTTGAAAATCCACGACATTTTTTTGTGAAAATCCGCGAATTATTATTGTTTTGTTTTACGATGTACACAAAGAGAGCATGTTCACAATTAATTTAGAATATGGGCGCGAAGCGCCCTCTAAGGCTAGTTTGTTAGAAACAGCTAGATTGGTTAAATTCTTGATTTTTTTATTTTTTTTTTATTCATGATTGATTGAGTGATTTTGATTGATCGATCGATTGATATATTTTGATTGATTGAATTTGAATGGTATACTTGTGAAGTGATCTATCTTTCTCTTATTTGAAATTTCTATACTCGCCATTTTTTAAGTGTTACGATAAGACTTGGTGTGGTTGGTTTAAAAGAGTTTCAGGAATATAAATTTCTACTACAATTCAACAACATTTAATCTCATCGTAACACTGAAATAAATTTCCCCTGTATTTTGGAAATGTTGGAAATTTATTTAGGGTTTTAGAATTTTTTGTCTTCACAAAATTGTTTGTTGATAAATTGATTACTTCATATTTAAACTTATTGGTTAATTGATTAATGTCTTGATTGATTCGATTGATTTGTTAATCTTTGCATGTATCTATAAACTTATTTCGTTTTAAACTCTTGCTGATTTTTTTTGATTTTTTTTTGAATAGGTATCTACACGACGAACAGCATTATTGCTAAAATTTTTTTTTGTTTTTTGAATAGGTATCTACACGACGAACAGCGTTATTGCTAATTTTTTTTTTTTTTGAATAGGCATCTACACGACAAATAGCGTTATTGCTAAAATTTGTTGTTTTTTGAATAGGTATCTACTCGACGAACAGCGTTATTGCTAAAATTTGTTGTTTTTTGAAAAGGTATCTACACGACGAATAGCGTAGACGCTACTAGATATGTTGCTGAGCACAGTAGAGCCAATATTATGGTTGTGGAAGACGACGAGCAGTTCAAACAGAGGGGGCAGTCTTATTTTCCTTGAAACAGAATGTTTTTTACTTGAATCCCTCATGTAAACTATTTATACTTTGTACTCGATGTTTTCTTTTGGTTTACCTCAGAATATTTTATTTCTTGTTTTAGTTGATTTCCTGTTTTAGTTGATTCTTATTTTAGTTTATTTCTTATTTTAGTTTATTTTCTTTTTTAGTTTATTTCTTGTTCTAGTTGATTTCTCATTTTAGTTGATTTTTTAGATTTTTTAATTATTATACCATTACAAACACTTTTGTAGTTAACGTTGACAAGAAGTATGAACGGAGAATAGATTCAAAACCAATTTTGTGACCAATTTCGAAGAGCTAGCCTATATATGTGTTATAGATTACCTTTTATAGATTGAGGCTGTTTACGACAGATTACCTGAACTCCAGGCTGTGATCCAGTACACAGGAAACCTTCATCATTTATTTAATTAAGCTTTTCGCTAAAGCTGTTCAAAATGCTGAACCAAATTGACGGACATTTTTTGATGGAACCCCTGGGTACCCTGGGTTTTACTTCGGTCTAAAAAATTCAATGTTTTCGATTAGAATTTTTTAAAGTGTTTAAAATTCCACGGGCAATGCCGGAAACTTTAGCTAGTTGTTTACATTTTAATACGCAGACGTTTTTCTTTAAGTTGTTGACCACACACCCCTCCTGATTTTTTTGACAACTTCGCGAGACTATCTAATATCTATTTATCTTAATCTAACTTGGAACCTGGAATATAATTATTACTCGAGACTGCCTAACAATATTAGGATGGGTGGGGCGTCTAGAAGAAAGTGACTAGTTTTCATTAATTAAACCTAACTTAATCTTTTACCTTTAGTTTTCTAATCCTTTACGTCTGACGAATGGTTATTGGTTAGGTTACCCGAAATCCCCTGGAGTGATTTCTTGGCAGAA
Source organism: Eurytemora carolleeae (assembly GCF_000591075.1). NCBI lineage: Eukaryota > Metazoa > Arthropoda > Copepoda > Calanoida > Temoridae > Eurytemora > Eurytemora carolleeae. Next base: position 244,303 of record NW_019396584.1, on the reverse strand, counting down.
ACTTTTAGAAATAGGACGGGAGTTACCAGACTCTTTACTCATGGTAATTCATTAATATTTCTAATTGCTTATTTTTTACCCATTTCCACCCTTTATGAGTGGTTAAAAAAACCTCGATATTTACGGTAAATTATTTATACTTATTGTTACCGCCTTATTTCTCAATTTAGTTACGTAAATTCCCTCGATACCTAATAATTCGATAGTAATACTTTATGCCTATGTTTCACAGTTTTTTGATCGAGATTCTTTTCTCACTTATCTCTTTAAATGTTAAAAAAGGCTCAAAAATTAATTGATAACATTAAGTTGATTATTATTGGATACCATCAGGTTTGTATGATTATATCTTTTGATACGTTGTGTAAAACTCAATTTTCTTGACAAAAGCATTACCTTAAAATAAAAAAGATTTATTGATCTATATTCGAATACAGTCAATCTTTTAGCCTAAAAGTATTGATATAGTTCAATCAGTAATACTGAGTTCAACTACGTCTTCCTGTTCATTAAATCAGACCTTTGACTCTTTCCTCTCAAAATATGGTTTTAATGATGATAATTTATATTTAATTCTTGATATTTTATAATATTAAATAAAAAATAATTAATAAAAAGTTCGGTTAATCATTTACAATACACCCATTGCCGCCCCCCCCCCCCCAGTAAAAATCTACCATTTACTTTAACCTCTTATTATATAATTATTAGGAGCGGCTTGAACAACAGGCAGTGAACCAGGCTTGCACCCTCATCTATACATCTGGGACTACTGGCAACCCCAAGGTTTAAAGAAAACAATTTTCGATTTTTGTAAATAGGATATTTTCGCGTTCATTTGCTTGTACTCGGACATGTTGGGAACACTACTTAGACTTGTGTCATAACTAACTTGTAAATTAATGATCGTAATCACGATTATTTTTAAAGGAGAATTAGGCCAGATTATGGTTGACTGCATGTTTGCTTGTTTGTTCGAGAATTCGTCCTCACACCTAGGGTTTCCAGCAAAAAGGGATAATCGTATCGCGTGGAAAATTTTAAATTTTTCAAAAAATTTTTTTTGCCGAATGCAATTTAATAACATTTTGTTCGCTCGCGAAAAATGAAAACATTTTCGTTTTTTGGCAAAATAAAAAATGCGAAAATTTTTTACGAAAGTTTCGCGAAGAAACAAATGCGATTTTTTTGGGAAAACAAAATGCGAAAATTTTGCAACAAATACGAAGAAAAATTATTAATTATGATTTAAGAAAACTTCTAATCTTGAACTCTCAGAGCAGAGAGTTCCACAAGTTTTTGTGAGCACTTTATTGTTGCATCAGTTACAAACCTTATGGTTTCCACGGAAATTTTTTTCGCGAAATTATTTCATGCGAAATTTCTAGAAAATTTGTTTCGCGAAATAGGAACGAAAATTTTTGCATTATTCTTAAAAAATCATTATGTTGCTACACAAACGTACCCATTAAACATTGCAATAGGAATTGGGATACGTGTACAATCGTGTAGTGTACAGTGTACACTGTAATAATGTACACTGACCTATTCACAAATTAATTGATTTTAATGCTTTTTGCCTTATGAACACATTAAATTCTTAAATGTCGTCTTCCGATTATACATTTTTATTGGTCCATTTATATATGCTATGCTAAGGGGTTGGAACACGTACCTATGAATGAGTTCGGGCCGAGGAGGGGGGATGGTTACTGGTAATGTTTGCACTTTTAGAGACTTGTAATGAATAAATAAATATATATATAAATAAAGATTTATTATTTTAAGGCTGTGATGTTAACTCAAGACAATATTACCTGGACAGTTGGACAGGCTCAGGTAACAGGAATATTGGTAACAGGAATATTGGTAACAGGAATATTGGTAACAGGAATATTGGCACCAGGAATATTGGTACTAGGAATATTGGTAACAGGAATATTGGTAATAGGAATATTGGTAACAGGAACATTGGTACCAGGAGTATTAGTAACAGGAATATTGGTAACAGGAATATTGGTAACAGGAATATTGGTAACAGGAATATTGGTAACAGGAATATTGGTAACAGGAATATTGGTAACAGGAATATTGGTACTAGGAATATTGGTAACAGAAATATTGGTAACAGGAACATTGGTACCAGGAATATTGGTACTAGGAATATCGGTAACATGAATGTTGGTAACAGGAATATTGGTAACAGGAATGTTGGTGACGGGAATATTGGTAACAGGAATATTGGTAACAGAATAATGGCAACAGAAACTTTGATAACTGGAATAAGAGAACAAAAAATATTGGTATATTTTTAGCAAATACTGTTTTTGCCAAGGACTCACGAGTATTTCATGGCTGTTTCATGTTTGCCCAATAACTTTAGAAATAGAAAGATCTAAGAGATATATATATGTTTTTAAATCATTCTAAGTTCTGAAAGTTCCGTGAAAGAACGTAAAAATTAGTACAGGTCTTTGCATGTATTAATGATACACATTGCAATACATAGAACATCATTCAAATTGTAGGATGCATGTCGAAATTTTTTAAAATAAAAACTTATCTGGGGCGTAAATGTAAAAAGAAATGAAATTTAAAGTTTAATACTTTAACCCTCAAGTGTCTCGATGAAATAGCAAATCTTTTTTCAATGACGCGGTTTTGAATTATTTAAATGGTTTTTAACTAAAACTAAGTAAAACGTAAAACATCTAATCAAATTATTGATGAATTTCTCTTATTTTTAAGCGAATCTATTCCTGGGGTTATGATCAAGAATCAGTGGTTTCCTACCTTCCTTTATCTCACGTTGCTGGAACCTTTATAGGTTAGTGCCCTTTAATTGACATATAATTAGATCAATGACATGTGGATGCGGGACCCAGACAAAAATATAATTTAAGATTGTTTTAACTAAAATTATTTCAGCAATCTATATATAAATTTTGCTTGTCTGTCTGTTTGTTTGTCTGTTTGTTTGTATCCAATAAACGTCAAAACGGCTGAACCGATCGGGCCCAAATTTTTTTGTGGGACCTCACGGAGCCCCAGGGAAGGTTTATGATCAAAATTTCAAATATTTGTCTCCATCAAAATTCGATCTTCATTAAATTTTTGAAAATTTTGAAAATCCACGAAATTTTTTGTGAAAATCCGCGAATTATTTTTGTTTTGTTTTACGATGTACACAAAGAGAACATGTTCACAATTAATTTAGAAGATGGGCGCGAAGCGCCCTCTAAGGCTAGTCTATTTATAAATTTGGCTTGTCTGTCTGTTTGTTTGTATCCAATAAACGTCAAAACGGCTGAACCGATGGGGCCAATTTTTTTGTGGGATCTCGCGAGACCCCAGGGAAGGTTTATGAAAAATAAGAATTAAAATAATTGTGCATAAAAGATTTTTATTTTGTAAAAAAAATTAAAATCTTGTAAATCCGCAATTTTTTTATGAAATCCGCGAAATTTTTTTTTCTTTGTTTTTCAATGTTAAAATAACAACATGTTCACAATTGAAATAGAAGATGGGCGCGGAGCGCCCAAAAAGCCTAGTATCTTAAATTTTTTTAAATAACACCTTTAATTAATTTAGTTTTTTATTCAAAGCTCTTAATTTTATATTTGTGTACAGTTAGAAGATATAAAAACATATAAACACTGTTGATCAATATTTTATTGTTTACGTAACATTTCACTCAATAATAGATTACACACAAATATCTGGACAGAGAATACTTCAAGCCCACTTCATTGGTAAACAAGTTTGTTACAAAAAAGATTTTTATAAACTTTCTGTAGGCATTTTAATTATTTTTCAAAGGCAACATTTATTATTTTTAATAGCCTTAATCCTTCCCAATACTTATGGATACCATTACGAATGTACCAATCAACGAACAAACAGATAAGATTCATAAATATTTACATTTGGAATCCATGAAGTTCCCAAGCCTCAGCTGTATTTAGATTCTGAAAAATGTGTTTATTTCGGATTCATCTGATGGTTTTATATGGTCAGGCTCTCTCTTGTATTTGGATAGCACCTTCTTCTGCAGTTGTAATATCATCTAACAGCAATATTTTTCATATTCACAAGCTGAATGATAATAATAATATTAATCACCGTCAATCCTTCAATCTGAGGTTTAAGGCTTGAACTCCATTCCGTTTAAGTTCTAATGAATTAACCCAGTTTAGTGCTGAGTGTAAATTCGGGGTGGGAGACAAAAAAGAATAGAATAGATAATTGAGTTTCTTTTGTTTGATAGATAAATAGAAAAAAAATCAATCTCAAATCAAGTTATTTTTTATTAAAATATGTTTCCTTGTTGTTTTCGATTGAGGCTTTGTCATGATCAATCATTGGGCCAGGGTAGTCCTAAAAAAGGTGTATGTTTTCAAACCTCTTTCTGAGTAATCTTGAGGAAAATGTCGCTGTTTTTTTTTTAAAATTTGAAATATGTTTTTTTCACAAATCTCTCTGTTGAATTAAGCCGCAATTAAAAATAACCGATTGTCAGCTAGAAAAAGAAGGATATCTCCTTCATCTCTGATCAGGCAAAGGTTTAATAGGTACAGGTTTGGATTAAGCATTCCACTTTTTAAGTGTAGGATCACTTAAAATTGCCTCTACAGTCTACACTGTTCAGGACTGCTGAAAAGTTAAGTGGCGTATAAAGGGAGATTTTAAAAGTTAATAAATTGACCTTGCCAATGATGCAAGATGCCTTTTCTTGTTCCTCCAGTGGTGCTGTCCAGGGGGCGTAGATGTACTGTGCTGGGAAATTTGCCAGCTCAGGGACAAATCTTAATAAAAGAATTAACTTCTTAATGTGTATAGCAAGGCTATATGAACTTATTTTTGGCTATTTTGAACTAGTTTTTAGCCTGCCTTGTGAAGTTTAAAGATTTCGTTTAAAAATAATTAAAAGTTATAGAAAACATATCTGTGAAAATATAGATCAGAATGTTGTAATGATATTTGAAACCTCCAACTGAACCCAGATATTTAAACTACTGCTTTAAAGACTTTTTAAACTCACTTTTTTATGTAAGCACCATCAGGGTCCACCTCTTTGCCATATGTGCGAGGATCCAGACAGTAACTGAAAAAAGAAGAAAAAGAAAAAAGAAATTTTGTATAGTTTTTATTTAATAACTAGCTTGTTAACCAAGCTTTGCATGGAACCAAGTTTTCCCGTAAAAAAAATCAAGCAACTGAATTTATTATTTTTAAATTAAGCTGAGAGCATTGTTATGGCACTACTAAATTCCTCAATTAAAATTGAGGCAAATCTGAAGGGGTTTACAAGTAATGATCTGACATACAGCTTGACATAAGAAAAAAAACTTAAATAAGACAATACAATAATAACATTTTTCTTTAAATATTATACAGTTTATATTCTGTTGAACAGATGAATAAAAATCAAGGTAGTTTAAGAAAATTACCTGCAGTTGAGGGCCCTTTCAAAAGCAGAACTTGAAACCCACATCCAGTTCCCTACTGTAACTGCCCAATCAGCATCAATCATGTGAATCATAAACAGCTCTACTCCATGCTCCCAGCTTAACCACAGATCTCCACGCGTCAGAAACATGCTTCAATACAATTGATTGTAATTAGAGCTGTAATGGCTGATATTAAGATTTCAAAGTTTATGAATTAATATGAATTAAAAGATAAGCTTTCTGAAGCCAAAACTAGGAGATTGATTATCAAAAATCATAAATTTTAAAATAGTTTAAAAAGTCATCAGCTTTTAATTTTGTTTGAATTTGATGTTCTGATCAAAATTGCTTTGTTATATTTAAAACTTTTATTTTGTCATATCATTAATACCTTATGGCATTTCTGACTATATGATGTGTCCATCCTTCTTTCCTCATTTGTCTGACACCAGCATCAATAAATGGATAGCCAGTCATACCCAAACTAAGTTTCGACAGTGCCTGATAAAAAAATTGTTAATTAAATATTGATTTATCCAAGAGACTGGAAAATTGGCCCCAATTTTAGGTATTAAAAAAAACCTTATCCTGTTTTCCTAAAGGCCAGAATCAGATTATAGAAACAAATATCATGAAAAATTTGGGTTTCTTTTTAATTATTTTGGTTTTTATAAATAATTTTTTTATTAAACTTGATTATTGAAGATTCTGACAATCACACATGTCTAATAAGAAAAGCATTTTTGTTTTACTAATAAAAAGATATTCCATTGGACAGCACCAGGCACTTAAGTTAAAATCATTATTTTAAAGCAAGTGCTTTTTTTTAAAAACTCACCTCATCATCCTTGTACCAAGGAAAATCAATGCAAACAGGGTTTCGTTCTATTTCTCCAAAGAAAGGGTTGTTAGCTGACATTGTGTAGAAAAACTCACGCCAAATAAGTTGAGAGACGATCAGATAGCATGCTGGGGGACTGCCTTTGTTAACCTAAATCAACATGGGTTATTTCTTGATCAATGCCTATTGAACAAACAGATGTTACCTCTTCAAAAGCATCAATTATTTCCCAGTAGAACTTTTTAATGCTTAGACAACCAAACTTGAGATCAGGAGAGAGGGATTTGGGTGGGCAGAGAATATCTGGATTGTGTCGATTAGGCAGGAATGATCTGTCAATGAATGCCTCTTTTTCTGATATCACACGACGATTGAAGTATTTTAATGCCAGCCTTTCTCCACCCTAAAACCAAGCAATGTAGTACATAATTCTAGTTTTTTTTTCAGTGCCTTCAAACAAATTTGATATGAAAGGACCGTTGTCACAATTCCAAGAACCTTTCTTTTGAATATTGAAATATGTGGAATATTTTGTCTTTTCCCTTTCTCAAAAGAAATAAATTCTGCCAATTTTCTTCCTGGGCTGCTGTTAAACTTTCATTTCACTTCAGAGAAAAACCACAAACAAAAATGATCAATTCTAAGCTAAAAAATGATATTTTTATTGATGCTTTGTAAGATTCGTAATGTACAAGTAAACAGACTGAAGAATCATTGGAAATTACCTTGACAATCCCTTTAAGTAATAAATACATAGAAACTGATCAGCATCAATGAGTTAAAAATATTTTAAATGATCCGTGTACCATCTATTTTTTTATGATCCTTGAAGACCAACTAGTGTTTTTGTTCAACAGAAATATGTTTTTTATTAAGTTTAAAAGTCATTACTTTTTTCTGTCATCATAGAAACAAACATTTGTGTGAGTAGCTGGATTTTAATTTGAAATTACCTTAAAAACTTTCTTCTCTCCTGACCACTTGTACCCTAGATCTTCAGCAGAAGGACATGATGGGAAACAATTCAGTTCTTCTAGCAGAGTTTCTGACAGCTCTAAGAAGTTAACTTTTTTAAGATCTATGTCTTCCTTTGGTCTTGGTGGTTGATCAATGGCCCTTGTCACATGACAGAATTGAGCATATGTAAGAGGTGGAGTGCCTCCATTTGCCTCGATTATCTCCAATGGGTCCCAAAGGGTGGCTCCAATATGTTCAAACACATCTATCTATAATACAAATAAGCATCATTCTTTAACTTTTAACCGTAGGTGTTTAATATTCAACAACTTATTATATATTTATTACCTTCTTTGAAATACAGAAGTCTTTAACGGCATTGTCACGCTCTAGCCAGATAGGTTCTATATCTTGATCAAAGCATATTCGATTCAAATTAAAATGCCTGTTTAAGATTCTGAACAACTTTACAGGTTTTCCTCTGCAACAGCAATAAAAAAATTTCAGTGTCCGAATTTAATGAATTTAAGTTAACCGCGTCTCAAAACCGGTTTCAATTGAGCGCCGGCTTAAATCTTGAAAAATTGAATGCAATTTTTAAGTGGAACTTACCATATTAAAGCCGTGGCTCAAATTCTGTATATTCGGTGGGATAAGGCCTTGATACAAAATTGGGTTTTCAGAGTCGGCGATTTAAAAAATTCAAGAAAATATTATTTAGGTCTAAGCTGTCATTGGGCTTTATTTACGGATTCTTATGAGAACAAAACTCAACATTGAGATTTATTCTCCAGTAAAACCAACCAAGATCGGTTTTATTTTCATTGGGCCTAACTCTTCAAGTCTAGCAGCAGATCTTGCAGCTGTCACTCACGTGACACAAGCTGTCGTCAGAGTTGGTTCGAAGATTGGGTCTTCAAGTCAGGTTTAAGGAAATATGACTCAAGCTAAAGTTTTTAAATTGCGGGCTCAGTTATGTTATTAATCTACTTACTGAAGAAAGTACAGCTTTCCCCCTGCCTCTTGGAATTGTTGTTCTACATCCTCTAAACATTCCAGTAGGAACTTTATCTTGTTGTATCCACACAAGTTGGTAGTTGGGGTCTCACCATCAAATATAAATATTGGTAGTAGTTTGCCCTTAACAATACAAAGGTTTATTTTGATATTTAGGTTCTTGAAAAAAATGTATTACTGAAATGAGTGCATATTTTGCAAGTTCATGCCTCTTTTTTCTTTAGTTTTTTTAACCCCCCCCCCCAAACCCTAGGAAATCAGTAATTAAAAAAAAAAACTTTAAAAAATTAAATTTTAAAGTTAGCGCAGTCAAAGTATTGCTTACATTTTTTTTGGACGGGATTGTTTTAAACAAAATAGCAATTGTACCGGTCAAAGTCTGATTATATATAATTCAATTTTATATCATGGTGAATTTTTCGAAACTTCAAATATAAAGAAAATACAATGAAAGCCTACAATTTTTAAGCTAATTATGTTGACAATAGCAACGAAATTTCAAGTAAATTTACAAGAACATATTGTACCTTGGTATTCTGTGAAGCATTATGAAGGCTACCATTATCATGCAACCTTATCCCATTTCTAAACCAAAATATGTTCACATCCTTGTCATATTGTGATGGAATGGTTTTTTCACCAGAACTCTCGTTTTTACCATGTTCTTTAATCTGCTCTTTTCCATTATGTTGAATTGACATATTGTTCAGACATTTCTCTGTTTTTTCTCCCTTTTCAGAATACATTTCACCAGAACTCTCGTTTTTACCATGTTCTTTAATCTGCTCTTTTCCATTATGTTGAATTGACATATTGTTTAGACATTTCTCTGTTTTTTCTCCCTTTTCAGAATACATTTCACCAGTTTGCAACTTTTCCCCAGTCTTTAGAATAGAAAATACTTTTCCAGCAGTCTTCATCCCGTCAGCATCCTTTATTCCAGTGTTAACTTTTCCAGCAGTCTTCATCCCGTCAGCATCCTTTATTCCAGTGTTAACTTTTTCACAGTTCATTAAGCTAGGATGCATCACTTCTTTTGCAAGCATCTTCTTGTCATACTCTTTTCCAGTATCCATTGTATCAGCATGCTCTTTTCCAGCATTCTGCATGACACTAGGGGTCTTCACACTATTGCAAGAGTGCTTCTCACAATATGCCTCTGATAAACATTTAAAAACACTTTCATTTGAGTGGTCTTTCTTCGTCGTACTCAAACTATCTGTTCTTGCTCTTTTACTTGGAGACATTTTTCTAGTTCAATATTTTCATTAGTTTCCACCTTTAACATGCTTAATTAAATCTTAATTGTTCTTTTACATGTAAATCAAAATTATTGGTATTTCTAGATTTGTAATTTATTTGAATTAATTGGACCTTCTGTAGCCAGAGAACTGATCATACTGAATAATAATACTAATAGTTGACCGCTTTTTATTAGAAAGTCGCTATTTTTATTCATTTAAGCTCCAAATTACAGTGTAAGTCCATTCATATCTATCTATATCGATTATATTTTTCCATTTTCAACTTCACATTTTCAAATAAACATTATGTTTCATGCTTTGCCAGCAATCTTCGGTAGTAAATCTTTGTTAAATATCTATATGTACATTTGTCCTTCATCTTAAATTTATATATTCATATCGTTACATATGTATATATATGTATATATGCATATAATGTATATATGTATATATATATGTATGTATGTATATATGTATATATAAAAAACTCTGTCTATCTGTATGAACGTCCAATCATAACTCATGAACCTCTGGACAGATTTGCCTCAAACTTTGATAAGAAATGGTCTCAGTCTGGTTAAAAAAATGTAACTTGAAAGGTTCGACTTTGATAGAGTAAGTTCAGTTTCCATTAAAAGCTGGGTTCCCAAGCTAGTTTCAATATTTCAGTAGATCAAAGATTTAAGACTGAAGGCATGAAACTCATGCATAGGAAATTTCCTTTTATAATAAAAAGGCATTAATATTTCTATTATATATTTGTAATTTATATATATATATATATATATATCTATGATAAATTTATTATCTATAAATCTCAATCATATAACGATTATCTATATATTTTTATCATATATTTATTATCTATATATATCTTATATCTATTTATATCTATTTAGATATCTATTTAAACATGATGGGAGGCGGTACGGTTTACTTTGCAGACAAGATGGCACTTCAGGTACCACATATTTTTTAGAATTTTTCTCACAAAATATATATCGTGGGTTTTAGGGACGATTTTTAACTCTTCTTTTTCTTGTTTTTCTGATAAGAAATATTGGCTTGAAATCGTTGAAAAAATGCCTGAATTCATATGACCCTCAGTCATGCTTACACACTGCACAGTTCCTCAGGCAAGAGCCCAATTTATCCTAGGTTTCGGAAAGTAATACTTATGGTTGCAAAACATCTTGCACGGTATAGAAGTATTTGAAGAAGTATTGTTTTTATTGATATTTTAAAAGTTTTCTGTAATCTAGAAATAATTTTTGTGCCTTTTTAATGGATTGTAAGTTTAAATCTAAGTAACCCTACATGCAAAGACGGCAATGCCCGATTCACACCAGTACCCTTGAAACCTTAATCTAAACAGCAATGTGTACTTTTTCTAGGGTTTAAAGTTTTCATTTCTGATAATTCCTAAATGTTTTTCTGCAGTAGAAATGCGCAAGTCACTTTTGTAGAGAAACCAAAATGAAAATGATCAGTTTTTTAATATTGTAAATATTGAAATCTAATTTCTACTTGATCAGACAACGCTTTTAATACTTGTGAAACGGACTTGGTCTTCTTCTTGGTCAGTTCCAATCATTCTTACAGCGCGCTCTGAGAACAAGATTACACTGCTGGAAATGGACCATCAGGCTTCAAGTCAAAACACCTAAATTTTTCTTTGGAATATATTAACACTAGGCTTTTAGGGCGCCCATCTTCTATTTAAATTGTGAACATGTTCTTTTTGTTTACATTTTAAAACAAAGAAGAAAATTTTTTTGCGGATTTTCAAGAATTTAAATTTTTTTTTACAAAATTAAATACCTTTCTTTAAAATACATTATTTAAAATTTTTATCATTCATAAACCTTCCCTGTGGTTACGTGATGTCCCACAAAAAAATTGGGCCCGATCGGTTCAGCCGTTTTGACGTTTATTGGATACAAACAAACAAACAGACAGACAAGCCAAATTTATATATAGATGCAGTCTCCTGAGATATAATCTCAATTTTCAGAAAATGCCACCTAGATAATTGATATATTAATTGAGATAATAACACAGTAGACTGCATATAAATATATTCCTAAGAAAAAGTTAAGTTGTTATGACTTGAAACCTGATGGTCCATTTTCAGCAGCGTGGAATGTAATTTATTTGTTTAACAGGGAACCCTGCTGAAAACTTTGGTGGAGGCTAAACCTACTCTGTTCTTTGGTGTACCTAGAGTTTATGAGAAGATACAGGAGAAGATGATGGAGGTGAATATTTTAAATACATTGTATCAAACCAGCATTCAACCAAACTTGGGGTCTTATTCTTATATTAGCAAATTTGCTAAATGTTCATGTCATGAATTGTATGAATTAAAATTATATTATGAACTTAAATTTTTAGAATTAAATTATTTTCTGATTTTATAAAACGTATACTGTAGAAATTTGATTTTTTTTGTTTGCCAGTTTGTAAAAAAAATTGACCTATGTCATTTTATTCCGAAATCACTTTTTTAACCCTAAGATAAGGACTGACATAAAAAAAACGCTGCTAAAGAGAATTATTATATTGATATATATGATGTTGAAAATGATGTTAAAAATAATGATGAGGATAATAACAATGACAATTGGGATGATGCTGATGGTGATGCTGATACTGATACTGATACTGATACTGATACTGGTACTGGTACTGGTACTGGTACTGGTACTGACACTGACACTGACACTGACACTGACACTGACACTGACACTGACACTGACACTGACACTGACACTGACACTGATACTGGTACTGGTACTGGTACTGATACTGATACTGATACTGATACTGATACTACTGATACTGATACTGCTGATACTGATACTGATACTGATATTGATATTGATACTGACACTGATACTGATACAGATACTGGAACAATCGGACACTGACTCTTCTTCTCTTTAATTCGAAAATGCTTGGGCAGTATTGAAGTAATATTTTGATGTTTCAGCATGTCTATCTCAGTTATTATTCCTCACCAAATAGTACATAAATTTATTCCTAAATTTAGGAATTAATTTATGTACTTTTTATATTTATATTGTATTCTTTAGGGGCTTATATTTTCCTAGATTTTTTGCCTTCCATCTAACCTGAGGCCGCCGGCGGGGGGGGGGGGCAATAACTGTTTACAAACACAAAAATATTTTTTGTAGGCGAGGGAGTTTTGTGGGGAATATATAACCCTTTCCAATACGTACTAATAAATTCTATGATTTTTGTTGACCTAAGAGAATATCATTCCACAATGCAGTGTACTTTTTCAACAGTTTTCAAATCTTACCAGAATTTGTTAAGGATTAGGGTTGGTCAAGTTTTCGAAATTTTAACTGAATATTAAAACTTCCCCGAGAAATCCAAATCTGTTACTAAGCGGTATCAAATTATGTTTACATGAATTTACTTACCGTTAAAAAGATAGGTTGACACTTATACAATTATATTGATGACTTATTTTGAACAAGTTCATTTAATCAGGCGGTGGAAGAGCTGAAATTAGGAAAATTTTCAATTATTGTTCAAAATCAACATAATAAGTAACAGTATTTGATTTATTTACATCTTTCTGTTGAAACTGCAGGTTGTCAAAAAAGCAACTGCTTAATTCGCAATCACTAGTATGGGAATAATTATGCAGACTTAATAAATTAAATTCCATTTCTATCTAATGGGTTTAAAATTTTGAATAAACTGGTAAGGTTTGAAAAACCTTGGATCGTAACTTTTAATGAATTCAGAAAACCCTGAATAGACAGATTAAGTTAATTTGGTTAAAGTCCGAACAACAAAATTCCACAAAACAAAATTTCGTATAAATATGAGTCGGCTGTTTTTCACGGATTAAGAAATTGTACTGCGCTGTAGACGAGGGCTATCTTTATCCAAAGTTCCAACCGCTAAGAATATAAAAAAACATTGTAGATTTTAGAATGTTATTAGAAATAAGTTATGATCTCCTATGATAACTTTGATTAAAAATCCCATAAAATTCAGATTGCTAAGAAAAATACGGGAATGAAAAAATCAGTCGGAGATTGGGCGAAGAAAGTTACCTTTGAGCATCATCAAGTAAGTTCTAGAATATAAAGGGACTGTTAACATATTTTCAAGGGACATTTGAGCATCATCAAATAAGTTGCGTAATATAAAGGGACTGTTCAACATATTTTCAAGGGACATTTGATTTTAAGAGTTACATGTTGACCTCACAGTTGAGCGCCTTAAACCTATATTTGAGTAAAAATTAGAGAACAAAAATATCCTTTTCTATCTTAGGAGATGCATTCTTTCAATTTTACACCTTAAGGTCTGAAGGTATCTACGTAAATTGGGAATGGAATTTTTTTTTTAATTGAGGATCATTTGAGGCCACAGTCGATAGTCCCTTTAAAGGGACTCTACCATATATATATATATTGGTAAGAAGAATTATTAATATAATAGTCTTATCTAGCTTTATCTATTGAATTCTACACATTTGGATTTAAAATAATGATATGAATTACCCCCGAATTGCCCCAAACATCTTGTTACCAAGTAACATAACAACATTTGAAAACAACTATTTTATATATATACTTGTCAATCTACCTTTAATCTCTATCTATACAATATCTGTTCTATTATCTACCTGTTCACCTATAAATCTAATCAATTTATTTTTTGTCCACAGAGCGTCCCATATCACATTGAATTATCTCCAAGTGTTGTCGGTCAAAATACGTAACATAATTATCAAAAAACTGGGTATTTTCTGCATTTACATTTTAATATTAGAAGTATACATCTTTTGAAAATGATCCAATCTTTTTAAATTTTCAGATTAGTTCCGATTTACTGCAATAAACGATCCAATATGATATGGGACACCTTGTATCTGACAGTGCCGAAACTATATATATGTTTATATATCTATCTATCTATCAACATGTTTATCTATCTATCTATCTATTTATCTATATATTTATCTATCTATCTATTTATATATTTTTCTATTTATCTATCGATCTATCTATCTATCTATCTTTCTATTTATTGTCTATCTATCAATCTATATTAATCTATCTATCCTAGGCTCTAATGGAAGGTCGAGCCGGTAACTCTTTAAGTTACAAGATTGCGAATAAAACAGGAATAGTTTATAATTGACGGAACCCTTATCTTACTATATACCCCCCCCCCGCTCCTTGAATCTTGAATCATTTAGCAAACATGGTAAACTCTAAAAGCAGATGGCAATGTTTATTTTTTAAATTTAATATTATCGGACACCAATATTAAAGAAATCAGTAAAGTAATATTCATTTTTAGATAATTTGTAAGGAAGACGAGATTTGAGAGTTATATTTTTATTGTTGGAATTTAATTAGTTGAAGAAATATCGCAGTGGGCCTTATCTTACCAAGATTGGGCGAGGGAAGGGGTGTAATTAGCTGACAAGAGATAAAATGACCTGGCGCTACCCCTAAACGTTAGAATAGATATTATAGAAGCAACAAGTAACATTTTTTTAAGGAAACAATTTATCTTTCAATACATACTAGTTATGCATTGTTTTCTGGAAAATGCAAAAAACAATACATAAATATTGAATTAATAAATATTAAATATCAAATATTTCTTCTAAATTTTTTTTTCATACTTCTGTAATATCCAATATCCATTGCTTAAACTTTAGGTAAGGGGTACCGCAAGGCCATTTTAGATATTTAGCTGCGAACCAAGAGGCTTGGAAACCATTTCTCGCGGGGCTCGGTTATAGTTCATTGATTTTTTTTAACTTGGAATGATATTTCTTTTTCTTCTTTCCCATTTTTTTTGCCTTAAAAAACATACGAGATTTTCTAATGTTTTACCTTTCTTATTAGAAAATTTTAAATAATTAAACGACACGACACATAAAGAAATATTTCCAGTTAAATAGATAAAACTACTCAATTGTTCAGTAATGGCTGGAGTAAGGAAAGCTTTAGGATTTGAGAATACCAAGGAACTATTCACATCATAGACACCATTTCTCATTTCACTACTCAAAAGCAGCGCTTTGAAACCGCAAGATTTTACTCCCAAAACCAAAATTTGAACTGTATAAAAAGGATATGGCTCATCAAGCTTTAGCATAAAAATAAGCGATAAAAAAGAAACATTTTGCTTTTTAAAACAAATTCAGTTAATCTTAAGAAATGTTTATCGGATTCAGATCCAGATCCATGTTTTCCTAGTGCGGATCCAGTATTCGGATCCGCATTACAATTAAATGGATCCTAAGCACGGCTCATTGCTCAACGACTTTTCAAATATAAAAAAATTTGTGTTTATTCAGGTTTTACAACTATCTTAAGTTTCAGGTCACATGAATGTTGAATACCATTTCCATTTCATCCTTTTTTCCTCTACCTAGTTTTCAACCAAACAGGATTGAGTCTTTCCCTGAAACATCTTTTTAACCTGATGTAAAGTTTTGATATTTTAAACTGAAATTATTTTATTTGACAGAATAAATAGTTAAAAATGGCTGAGGTGCGACATTGGATTGTAAAACCAGAATTGGTGGTTAAGACTCATTTCATATTTTGAGTCATATTTCTGAGGCCGAATTTAAAGAATTAAGACCGCGTCGCTGAACCGTCAAAAACCGGTTCCAATTGATCGCCGGCTCAAATTCGACCTCAGATTTTTCTTGAATCAATATTCTGCAAGATACATGTTTTACTTCTGTTAAATTCTTATCACGGTATATCCACTAGATGCAGTCTGAATCATACTGATCACTATCCTAAGAAAATATCTACACATGCTTAGATAACCGATCCATCCCCATCAGCCGTACTTTCAAAGTGTTAAAACATGCTTAAATTGAATGTTAAGATTTTTATCAGAAACGTATTTAGATGATTGTATTATGCATAAAGTTTAAGTCCAGACACGTATTGGTCAATTATAAAGCTTATACTTTTAAGCGATCCTCCATTTGTTAAGTGGATTGTCAGATTTACTACGGTACCCATTAATTCTAGGACTTATCAAGGATGACGGAGTTTATTTTCACAAAAATTTAATTATATTATTTGAGAATGAAAAAGGAAAACATATTCATCCCTTACCTCTTCATTTTTCTTCCCACACACAAACCAATTATTCGTTTATCGATCCTTTATCTATTTAAATCTATTTAAATGATGTTTTTGAAAAAGAACCAACCAATCATCGGATAATAAGAACCCCCCTCATTATAAATAATAAGGTTTTAAATCGAATAAATTGTCGATACCAGTCTTGTTTAAAAGTCGCCTTTTCTAAACCCCTTTTAACGAAATATTAGAACTTATATTTATGAAATAATTAATTATTTTTTTTTCTTCGAAAATTCTTATTTTATTGATTTAGTGTCTTACTTAATTTTTTAATTAATTAGTGCTTTAGTAATTTAGTGTGTTTTTTTAATTTATTGCTCTGCGTTGCCCTTAGTTACTTCCACCTTTTAACCGCGCTGGATCTTAAATCATAATTTTAGCTAAAAAATAAAAAAATCCATAATTTTTTTTACCCTATGCTACCCCGAGGTTCCCAATCCCATGGGTTTCCACAAAAAATCAGACTATTTCGTTCAGTCGATAAGAGGTATAACGAACATTTAAATGATGGAGTAGATTTATTATATAGATAGATGTCGTTGTCACACTTTAATCCCTCTCTTCAATATTTTCCCAATAATGTCTGGAAAAGAAGAAGTATTTGATTATGAATGTGAATGGACTTGTAAAGGGATTCTACTCCAGTGCTGCCCCACTCAGTGAAGAGGTCTTCAAGTACTTCCAGAGTCTGGATATGCCAATTCAGGTTGGAATTTTTTACTTTACAAACTTCAGTTTTCGAGTATAGAAGACAACTAAGTCGTCATTGAGGGCCATAATATTCAATTTTTCTGTTGAGATAATCGCTGCTATTTTATCCTGAAACCGTAAATGGAGACTGTTGAATATGATAGCATTTTAACAAATCAACTGTTGATTATCTACAAAAAGTATCTGATGATTCTTGCCCTCCGGGACAGCTTTAAAGGAAATGCTTGCTAAAAAAGGGAGTAAAGGCTTACGTCGAAAAGAATTCGATAGTGATTGTTACTAATCTTACTTCTATCTGTTACATTGGTATTGAAAAAATTAAGTTTTGGTTTTTCAAAAGAAAAAAAAAGAAAATTAGCTTAATCTAATACATATTTTTTGATTTGTTTTAAGCTTTACTTAAAATATATTTACTAGAGTGCACTAGAAAAAACAAGAAGAAAAAAAACAAGCACTAATCTTTATCTTTTGCATTTCAACGGATACCTTTCAAATTTTAGACGCCACTTCGTCCAATGAGAAATAAACGGAAATTTCTGCGGATTAAGTAATTAATCGTTTCACATTTAAAATTGTCTGTTATGGGTTAATCGAGCTCAGGCATTTTAGATAAACGTCATCTTCTACAAAACTTCTGATCTCTGTAACATTTTTTTTCTAAACATTTAAAAGTAATTTCAGAGAAAACTTTTTTTTAACACCGAAAATGTTCTCTGCTCATTCTAGACTAAAACACAGAAATAACAAAAGAAAAAGCCTATATTACAAGTTATGCGCTGTTATATATATATATATATATATATATAACAAGTTAAGCAATTACAATATGGGCATGACAGAATTATATATATAAATATATATATACATACATTGGATGGGTTTAATGTACATATTCATAAGATTAGCGAGAATAGATATAATGTTTACAGTGTAATTTAAGTTGAATGTACGTATTTAGAAGATTAACATGGATACGTAGTTAATCTAATCGTAATGCATGTTTAAATCATGTTATTTAGCTCATGTTTATCTAGGTATGCTAAGGTTAAGCAATATGTGGAGTGCTACGATATTTACTACAGAAGAACTGTTAAGGCATTGCTGTGTAGCTCAGTGACCAGCTTGTAGATTGTAGAACTGTTATGAATTGATGGGTAGCTCAGAGACCAGCTTGTAGATTGAAGAACTGTTAAGGAATTGCTTGGTAGCTCAGAGACAAGCTTGTAGATCATAGAACTGTTTAGGAATTGGAGGTTAGCTCAGAGACCAGCTTGTAGATTGTAGAACTGTTAAGGAATTTCTGGGTAGCTCAGAGACCAGTTTGTAGATTGTAGAACTGTAAGGAATTGCTGGGTAGCTCAGAGACCAGCTTGTAGATTGTAGAACTGTTAAGGAATTTCTGGGTAGCTCAGAGACCAGTTTGTAGATTGTAGGACTGTTTAGGAATTGCTGGGTAGCTCAGGCTCAGAGACCAGATTGTAGATTGTAGAACTGTATAGGAATTGCTGGGTAGCTCAGTGACCAGCTTGAGCTCAGTGACCAGCTTGTAGATTGAAGAACTGTTTAGGAATTGCTGGGTAGCTCAGTGACCAGCTTGTTGATTGTAGAACTGTTTAGGAATTGCTGGGTAGCTCAGTGGCCAGTTTGTAGATTGAAGAACTGTTTAGGAATTGCTGGGTAGCTCAGAGACCAGTTTGTAGATTGTAGAACTGTTTAGGAATTTCTGGGTAGCTCAGTGACCAGCTTGTTGATTGTAGAACTGTTTAGGAATTGCTGGGTAGCTCTGAGACCAGCTTGTAGATTGTAGAACTGTTTAGGAATTGCTGGGTAGCTCAGAGACCAGTTTGTAGAATGAATAACTGTTTAGGAATTGCTGGGTAGCTCAGAGACCAGTTTGTAGATTGAAGAACTGTTTAGGAATTGCTGGGTAGCTCTGAGACGAGTTGTAGATTGTAGAACTGTTTAGGAATTGCTGGGTAGCTCTGAGACGAGTTGTAGATTGTAAAACAATTTAAGAATTTCTGGGTATCTTAGTGGCTAGCTTGTATATTGTAGAACTGTTTAGGAATTGCTGGGTAGCTCAGAGACCAGTTTGTAGATTGTAGAACTGTTAGGAATTGCTGGGTAGCTCAGAGACCAGCTTGTAGATTGTAGAACTGTTAGGAATTGATGGGTAGCTCTGAGACGAGTTGTAGATTGTAGAACAATTTAAGAATTTCTGGGTATCTTAGTGACTAGTTTGTAGATTGAAGAACTGTTCAGGAATTGCTGGGTAGCTCAGAGACCAGTGGGCCTCAGAGTGCATCTACGCCAGGAGTAAACATGAAGGTCAGAGGGGTGGTAACTATTGATATCGATTGGTTGTTAATCTACAGATTATTTTAATCTTTATTTAATATAGAGCTTCACTAGACTCAAATATTTAATGATTGAAATTTATTCTTAAAGTCGTCTTCCTACTTTAGAGATCTTTGCTCATCCTTGTATCGAAGTCAAAAATATATTAATCATTATGTATGATTGTTTTAATAAAAAATTAGACATATTAAGAATATTTTGAAAGGAAATTATATGCCAACTAATTAAACCTTTATTTGATTTAGAGACATATAAATTTTACTATAACAATAACTTTTTGTAAACATAAGTTTATATTCCGTTACTCCATTTAAAGATTTTATTTCAGATTGGTAGTGTTGGAAAAATCTATCCTAGCTTTTTGTAAACTTAAGTTTATATTCCGTTACTCCATTTAAAGATTTTATTTCAGATTGGTAGTGTTGGAAAAATGGAATTAAATTTGGAGCAATTAACCTCGAGGAAAATTCTAGAAGGGAATTAGGTATTAACCTAGGGGGAAATTCTAGGAGGGAATAAAAATTAACCTAAGGAAAATTCTAGGAGGGAATTCTAAACAAAGGTTCCTTTATTTAGCTCGTTTTCTTTTTTTTCAGATAAAGATGACCTTGACCTAGCTTGTCCGCTCATTGGTCCGCTCAGTGGTTAACAGGTACTTAAATCTATGTTTTAATTTTGTAATGCGGTTTAAATATCTAATATATATATATATATATGTATATATATATATTGCGTATAGCCGGCCAAACGGCTAGACCGATTGGGCTGAGAAATGTTATGCTTATGTTATCTTTTTTGTGAGGTCCTCTTTTTCATTTCCTTGTGTATATAGTATTTAAGAATTTATCTCTTTTATAAATAGGTGATGTATTTAGATTAATACTATAACAGATTTATAACTTAACAGATGGTTTTATTTGATTGTAGGATGTATATTGTATATTTTTGAAACTCATTTAA
Source organism: Eurytemora carolleeae (assembly GCF_000591075.1). NCBI lineage: Eukaryota > Metazoa > Arthropoda > Copepoda > Calanoida > Temoridae > Eurytemora > Eurytemora carolleeae. The sequence goes on along the minus strand of NW_019396584.1, from coordinate 223,590 downwards.
TTTCATTTCATATTTGTATTCAACTACAAAGCACGAGATAATACAAATAAAAAATCACAATTTACTATTTCAACATTCTTGTAAAAATTAGTCACATATATTTGTATGAAAAAAATTGCATGATTTTAAATCTAAAAATATATTGGAACTTTATAATCATGGAACCCTTCTTTACTATGATAAAATTATGAAATTCCTGAGAATATTTTCTTATGTATGATAAAATTATCAAATGTTTTTTGGATTGGATTTGGAATTTTCAAATACAGTAGGCGTTTATATCAATACAATGCATCCTATTTTACTGTAGAAGTTTTAATTTCTAACAAGCTGTTTTAAAATTACAAGTTTATGAGTAAAGAAAGAGAACTTTTCTTTGTTTACATATTTATGTGGATCCATTTCGTCTGAAATAGAAAGTCATCCTCAATATATTGATATTTACAACGAAGACTGTACATGAGAATATTTTTATATTTTTTATAAATATTTATTATGAAAAAATACCAAATAACAAAGAACAATTTTAAAGTTTTTTTTACGATAAAATTTCCAAATACCTGAGAACATTTTTTTATGTTTATTTATAATAAGAGAATCACATTTTTTACTGTATTATTTCAAAGAATTTGATTTATTAGAGGTAGAAACTGTTGTATTGGATATCTGTGGGATGAACCTAAAACATTGGTAATATTTTATAATATTGTTAAAAATCAAATAAGCATAATGATTGAATTGATTTATTATAGTCAATTGATTTACAGTGAATTGATTTATTCAATTTTTTAGAAATTGGCTGAAGATGTATTAATCGTTCAATAAGTGTCCAAATTAACGTAAATGTTCTTCTTTAGTACTTATAAATTGGTCTACGTCCTAGCAATATGTTGATCAATATCAGTTTGGATGATTGATATAAAGAATGCTTATTGATTGATTTTCTAGGAACTGATAGATGAAGAAGGATGGGTTCATTCTGGAGATCTTGGAAGATTCGACGATCAGGAAAATATTTTCTTTTTCTTTTTTTCAAAGCCGCTGAGTCAATTCAAATTTTATTTAATTTAACAAAAAAACTTAATTTCTTTTACACAAAAGTTATTAACTGTCATAAAGGTGTCCGAGAGGGGGGCGGGGCTAAATTATTAAAAATATTTACCCTTGTTTACACTTAGTTGAAGTTGAAATGATTGTATAGGGTTTTCTGATAGTTGGTGGGCGGAGCAAGGAGATTATTGTGACAGGGGGCGGGGAGAACGTTGCCCCAATACCTATTGAAGACGCCATAAAGGTAGTAATTTAGGGCGTGTCATTTAGAGATATGGATGATGTTGGTATGTCAGTTTTGACAAGGTTTACAGCCGACTTGATTGAAAGAAAAATTAAAAAAGTACTTAAATTATTGTTTTTTTTTTACTTTTTTGCTATTGCACTGATTCTGGATAATTGAGTATAAAAAGAAAAAAATCTAAATTACGCGTTTGTTATTTTTGTTCCTTTCTTCTCTTTATACCCTTCTACAATCTACATAGTCCTTTCCACTAAAATTCACTCAACAATATTTTTTCACAATATCATTTTTTGAAATAAACTTTCTGTACTAATTTTTACTTTCTTATTTTAAAATTTTACCTGAAATAAAATCTAAACTTTCGGATTATAAAAATAAATGCCTTTCTTTTGAAACTTTGTCAAAAATATAAATTTTTTTTGCTCATCAGGCACAGATGCCGGAAGTGATTTCTAATGTGATGGTTGTTGGAGACAAGAGGAAACATCTTGCAGCAATAGTTACCATCAGGTACGGTAGGGACTGCATAGGGTCAGGTCACTTCCCCTCACAGTTTAGAGGGAACATATCTCAATTGGAGCGGGTAATAAGACAATTCAGAAAAAAAACTATCCATTAAGGTAACAAATCTGCTAATTGACCTGTTTTAAAAACAATTCATAATTTTTTTTTTTCAAAAAAGAAATAAAAGTTTGTTCAAAGGAGTCAGCTGGATGCCCAGGGCCAGCCTACTGATATCCTTCATCCAGATGTCAAGAAGGTAATAGTTTAATCAGGAACCAGATCTTAGGGATATAAACCATAGAGAATAGAATATATATTAGAGGGGAATTTACTAGAAAAAAGTGTAAAACGGCCATTTTGTTGTACTGTTTCCATACTGCAGGTGTACTTCACATATTTATGCTATATAACCTGTTGGGCCCTGGAATATCATTTTATAGAAAATCTAAAATGAATATTAAAAGAAACCCAAATTATGAAATAGGCTGGTTTCATAATTGACCAATGATCATTTTACATAGACTCTATGCCTTCCACTTTACAAACGATGATTTTCCGTTATAAATCAAGTGATGTTTTTTATTCACGTAATTCATTTTATAAAGTTTATTTATCAGCTTTAAAAATTCGAAATTGAAATGGATAGACTGGGGAACATACTGTATTAATGTACTCTACTAACAAAAATCATACCGAGGGATTTCTAAATTCCACTCTAATATATATTCTATTCTATTTGATAAAAACACAATATATACCTTAAAATTCTATTGTTTCCTCTTTCAACTAAAATCTCAAGTATGGATTAATGAGAGATTGGTAAAACTTATCCTTTAAGTGAAAAATGAAGTAGCGGCGAATTACAATAAAAGATTAAGATATTTTTAGAATGGGGATTGTGGACGAGGGGGGCCGGGGGGGATTCCCTGTCTTCATTTTTGGTTCAAATCTTCCAATTTTTTGGCCGCAAGCCTAATTTGTGTTCCCATTTCCTAAAATAAAATAAAATTGGGCACTAACTCTAATGACCTCTAATGATCTCTAATGATCGTGACAAACAGAAAATGTTTAAACTATGGCTTCATGCATATCAAACGTAAGCTGGGAACTCAGGGAATATAGAAGCAGCAATGAATCCAGTGTTTGACCTTCTAATGACCTCTAACGACCGATAATGACCTCCAAATTGAAATGGTTTTAACTAATCCTTATTAATGTACACAACCATATACATTTCAAGTTTGGGAGTTGATAGTAGGACTTCCTGGCAGCATGATTTGATTTGCTTTCCGCCTTTTCATATTTATCAGAAATGTAACACATTTAGAAATATTTATAAGCTGGATTAGAATCCATGATTTGCACGACAGATCTACAATAAAATGGAATGTATCTCCTAAGATATAGATTTTTTTCAAGGGTTGTTTTTTAAAGTATTATGACAGCTATAGCTGACCAAACGGCTGGATAAAATTGATTTTTCTCTATAGAATACAAATTTTCTTTTAATTCCACGGGCACAGCCGGGCAATACAGCTGGTTTTCTATATTTTTATTTACTGTAGTGGGCCGAAAATCTTGGTGCTGAAGCTGAAACCATCTCGGAGCTTTTAGAGGTAGGTTTCAATTGGGTTTATTAGGAAGGGCCCGGCCACCAGGGCTAATATTTAGGTAGGGCCCGGTATCCAAGGATAATATTTAGGTAGGTTGGTCACTAGGTTTATATTTAGGTAGGTTCCTGTCACTAAGGTTAATATTTAGGTAGGTTCCGGTCAATAGGTTTAATATTTAGTTAGGGCCCGGTCACCAGGGCTAATTTTTTGGTAGGGCCCGGTCACCAAGGCTAATATATAGGTAGGTTGGTCAGTAGGTTTATATTTAGGTAGGTTCCGGTCACTAGGGTTAATATTTAGGTAGGTTCCGGTTACTAGGGTTAATATCAAGACAGGGCCGGTCACCAGGGCTAATATTTAGGTAGGTTCCGGTCACTAGGGTTAATATTTAGGTAGGTTGGTCACTAGGTTTATATTTTGGTAGGTTCCTGTCACTAAGGTTAATATTTAGGTAGGTTCCGGTCACTAGTTTTAATATTTAGATAGGGCCCGGTCACCAGGGCTAATTTTTTGGTAGGGCCCGGTCACCAGGGCTAATATATAGGTAGGTTGGTCAATAGGTTTATATTTAGGTAGGTTCCGGTCACCAGGGCTAATATTTAGGTAGGTTGGTCGGTAGGTTAATATTTAGGTAAGTTCCGGTCACTAGGGTTAATATTTAGATAGGTTCCGGTCACTTGGGTAAATATTTAGGTAGGTTCCGGTCACTAGGGTAAATATTTACTTGGTTGCTATTTATTGGTTAATGAACTGATTGCTAAATTTTGATTGATGAACTTTACTGATTGATAAATATTGATTCATGAACTAATTGCTAAATATTGTTTCATGAACTGATTGCTAAATGTTGATTGATTACCTGATTGCTAAATATTGATTGATTAACTGATTGCTAAATATTGATTGATGAACTGATTGCTAAATATTGATTGATTAACTTATTGCTAAATATTGAGTGATAAGCGAATTGCTAAATATTAATTGATTATCTTAATGCTAAATATTTAATTAACTGATTGCTAAATATTAAATTAACCGATTGCCAAATATTGATTGATAAAATTATTGCTAAATATTTTATTAACCTACAGCTAAATATTGATTGATAAACTAATTGCTAAATGTTTGATTAACTGATTGCTAAATATTGCTTGTAAAGGATGAAGAAGAGGTTCGTCTTGAGATCCTAGCTGGAATTCAGAAAGTGAACAGAAAGGCAGTCTCTAATGCTCAGAAGGTTTGCTACACATCAATTATTAAATTACTCAAAATTACTTTAAAAGTAGAAAGTACTATAATGCTTATTTAGGTTCACAAGTTTATGATTGCTCCAAGGGATTTCAGTCTCGCTGGAGGAGAGCTTACTCCGACTATGAAGCTGAAGAGACATTTTGTCCAGGTAACTACCAAGTGCTAGTTCAAAGGTTATCCTAAAAAAAATCAACTTTAAACGACACACGTTACGAAAACTTCAGGTTCACAGTTCATATTATTTTATTCTTTAAAAACTTTGACCACTTCGAATGTGCGCTGTACAATATTTTTGTTTTACTTGTTCATTATTCGCTGTAAACTGTACACTAAGGGTGACTGATTTGTAGTTTTTTTTAGAAATCAGTTAACCGCCCACCTGAGGTTTCTGCGTTTTCACTTAATAAAAATTGCAATTTAAAAAAATTCGAAATCGTCCATACGGTTGCAAATTAACGATTTACGTAAGGCTCCCCCCCCCCTCCAAAAAATGAATAATTTCATGTTATACATAATTTTCTTGAACATCAAATATGAAAAACGCTTTAAAAAAAAATGAAATGAGTTAGAGCTAGAAAACTCATCAAAACTTTAAAAAAGCTAAAAAATGGATTTTCGGACCGTTTTTTGTTTTTAACTTCTTCGATTTTTTATATTTTTATAAGCGCTTTTCAGGTTTGAATTCAGCGTAAAATTCCCAAGAAAATGATTTATAACATTTAAAATATTATTTTTTGGAGCCTTATTGGATCGATATTAAATTGTCAATTCGCAACCGTATGAACGATTTTGAATTATTTTTTAAAGTAAAAACGCAGCAACCCCCGGTGGGCGGTTGGCTTAATTCCAATATTGATCCCCCTGTACACTGTACACTGTACCAGATATTTCATATATACGTGTTTCAGGACTTGTATGCGAAGCAGATTGACCGCATGTACGAGCACGAGACCCAGAGCTCTATGTGGTAAACAAGAAAACTGTAGAGTAATCAGAACATTGCCACCAGTCATCAGCTAGAGTAACTTTATCATGAGCAACAGCTTCAGTATCAGCAATAACTTCATTAACATCATTGAAACCTATATAAGTTTATCTCTTTGCTAGTTCAGCATCACAAACATACTACTTAAATTCATTAAAAACTGGATTTAAGATATCACAAACATAACTGCTTGAATTCATTAAAAACTGGATTTTAAAATATCTCAAACATAACTGCATACATTTATTAAAAACATCAAACGTCAGAGCTTCAAATCATGTGTTTAGGGAGTCCTACTATCTCCTCAATCTACGAAATGAAAATTAAAATTCAATAATTGTGATTATCAAAACGCTCATTAAAATTTGAAACAATCCTTTCTCGAGAAAATAATTCTTTTGAAATATAAAAATTATTTTTAACACGATCTTTAGCCTAGTTCTTCTTACAATTAGTTATGTACTGATGCAGCCAACAAATATTTAAGTTTTCACTGAAATTATGCTAAAATATATTTACTTTTTGTCGGAGCTGAACCCTTTCTGTTGAATTATGTTAAAACTTAAAAAAAAGAAATCAAAATGTAAGCAATATGTTTTGTAACATGTGGTTCAATTTAATTTGAGTCGCATGACCTCCAGCTTTTATTTAGTAAAAAGACGATAGTATTTATTAATTACGTTTAGAGTATTTTTGATAAAAGATCTAGAATTATGTTGGAGAACTCTCATTCGGAAATAAATTATTAGAAACATAGTTATAAATCGTAATAACTATATTCATATTCATATTCATATTCAGTGAACTCCAAAAATTCAAGAAAACTGCTGATCTATAATCTGATGCATGTTTCTTTTAGTGCTGAGGAGTAAAATTCAAATGCTAAAAAACGCAAGGGAATTACAGCTTTTTCATATTTTTCTCTTAATTGACATTTATGTCTTTGTATGTCGCGAAAAGAATGATGTTTTTAAGTTTTATTTTGAGAACAGTTTCTGTCGAGAAGCGAAGATGAAGTTACATCCGGAGAACTATAAATTTCAAGTAATTGGTAAACCAGCAGGGAATTCAACTAGGTGGGAATTAAAGGGGGGGAAGGGATTAAACCAGCAGGGAATTCAAATAGGTGGGAATTAAACGGGGGTAGGGGGGAATGAATTAAACCAGCAGGGAATTAAATAGGTGGGAATTAAACGGCAGATCTGCAATAAAATGGAGTGTATCTCCTAAGATATAGATTTTTTTCAAGGGTTGTTTTTTAAAGTATTATGACAGCTATAGCTGACCAAACGGCTGGATAAAATTGATTTTTCTCTATGGGGGGGTGTTATAGGCTAAAACGCCGAGCACTTCAGCTAGTGTTTATTATTATATCCCAAATTCTCTAAAAATATCCAATCCTAATCTTCGAACGAAGACCCAGATTGGAAGAAGAAAATCATTGTTATAAGAGAACTATAAATTTTTCTTTTATACCACAATGCAATTAGCTAAATACCATTACTAGAATCATGATGTGTTTCAGCTAATTAGCTGAGGGCAGCTCACTAATCAATATACATCCTACTATATAAAGCTGAGATGTATGTTTGTATGTATTTCACGATCTAGATCATTCTAAAAGTGTGGCTTTACTGTGCGTCCTCAAAGTGTGTCTTTACTGTGCGTCCTCAAAGTGTTTCTTTACTTTGCATCCTCAACATCATTGGATCCTTAGGGGTGCGTCCTCTTCTGCAAGAAATAGATGATTGCTAACCACCCTAGGGATTTACAAAGAATGGGACCTAAGAGAAGACTGTACTGATTTAATCTGTTTTTCCCTATCTTTCTATGCAACTGTCAACTTGTTTCTCTTGACTAATCAGCTATCAGCAAAAACATTGATATAACTATATTAAGCACATTGTAACAAGTTATACCTCTTGTCACTTTTAGGTAGGTTTACAATCAGAATTCCGTTGCGCGGAATTGCGCGCAACTGTGGGGAATTGCGCACAACTGTTCTCGAATTGCGCGCAATTGTGTGGAGTTTACAGAGCTTGCAATTGCGCGAAAGTAAAATCCACTCGCGTTGGAAGCCCTAGCATTAGGTCTTCATTTAAGTCTCGTGTTTAGTGGGTACCCTTGTATTACGTAGCTGGTTCAGATTCTAAATTTCTACATTTTTTATAATAAACTGTGACGATTATCGTTAAACATTAAAACCATAGTACTTATAAATGATTGGCTCTATTTAAGGTTCTTTTGTTTGGTTGTTTATTTTGTCCAAAAGTCCATTCTTTAAAATAATAAAAACTTCAGAGACAGTTAGAAGACGTTAATACATATGTGCCACTTCGTTGATAGAGATTTTATTTTTATATTTGAAAGGTTCAACAAAGAAAATAATTACGTAATTTCTAAAAAATTTCTATTCTTATACAATTTTTAACCATGAGCTAGCTGGCCATTAGTGTCAATGTGAAAAAGAACCAAAAAAAAAGTTTAGTAAGAAAAATTTATTGTGTAATAAAGGAATGAATAAACATAAACATGATTAACTAGGTCTGATTAATTGCAACTAAATCGCTTTGAAAGAAACAGTTTTTTCTAACATTGTTAATTAATCTTAATTTCTCTGTTTTTCAAACATTATCTCCAACCTGAACCTAAAAATAGATTCAAATTCTTCCATATCTATCTATCTGTAGGTGCGTTAGATCCTCCGGTTTGTGTGGAGGATGTTAACTATCTATCTATCTGAGTTTCTATCTGAGTATCTATCTATCTATCTAGAGCTGGGTACCGACGGCACTCTAGGCTTGGCAACCAGTATGTCTGCACACATACATATTATTTAGCGGGGTAGTCAGCTAGTTAGTTAGTGACAAATACAGTGTAGGTGACATATATATTCAGTTACCAGTATGGAGGGTATCATGAAAACCCTGAGCTTCGTTAATTCATCTCTAGTGCAGGCAAATCCACAGGTAGAATAGGATACAAACTAGTTTACGCATTTACGCAACACTGACGCAATAAATGCATGAACATCAACCACTAAACTTGAAAAGTAATTTTTGAAATCTTTTTTTAACAGCTCAATCTTCAGGATATTCAACCCCATTTATTTAAGTTTCTGTTTTGATAAAAGTCCACGATCTATTTTGTATTTTTTTGTATTATTCTTGAAGTCCCTGCGTTGTATTGTATGTGTAGTCCCTAGGTTGTATTTTTCTATTGTTTGATTAGTCATTGTTTGGCTTATTGTTTGTGTAGTCCCTGTTTGGCTTATTGTTTGAGTAGTCCCTGTTTGGCATTGTTTGTGTAGTCCCTGTTTGACTTATTGTATGTGCAGTCCCTGTTTGGCTTATTGTTTGTGAAGTCCCTGTTTGACTTATTGTATGTGTAGACCCTGTTTGACTTATTGTATGTGTAGTCCCTGTTTGATTCATGGTATGTGTAGTCCCTGTTTTGCCTATTGTTTGTATAGTCCCTGTTTGACTTATTGTTTGTGTAGTCCCTGTTTGGCTTATTGTTTATTGTGAATTGTTTTTCTAATTTTATGCATCGCTTCATTTTTTTCTTTTTCTTTTGAACTTCTGTAATACAGAAGAAATTAATATCTAATATTTCAACTAGAAATTTTCTTCACTAGCTGAAAAAAAAACTATTAAAAAAATGGTATTTTTTTAGCCTATGTTACCCCAGTGTTACTCAAGGGTTTCCTTCAAAAATTTCAGCCCATTCGGTTCAGCCGTTTGGTCAGCCATAGCTAACATATACATATATAGGAGCGAACAGGTTTAATATTATAGATGATTTAATAAATTCAAATTTTACAAACTTTAACTCTAAACCATGACGATATAAAAGTGAGGGGGGGGGGGATATTTGGTTGGATTAAACATTTAGATTTTTGGAAATTGTCCCGACAAAACCTGAAATGTTTTCAACAAATTCTGAATAAAAAATATAAAATTAAAACTTATTTGATTGTTAATGAAGACATTCTAAGAAAAATAATAAAACTTTGAAATTTATATTTCTTTTGAGACAAGTTTTAATCTTAATGGTTAGCAAGTGTTCTGTCTAAATTTTTATGTTTTTACAAGTTTATGATTGCTCCGAGGGATTTCAGTCTCGCTGGAGGAGAGCTTACTCCGACTATGAAGCTGAAGAGACATTTTGTCCAGGTAACTACCAAGTGCTAGTTCAAAGTCTAGGTTTATGTTCAATCATAGGTTTAGGCCCAACATTGGAAAACAAGAGTGTAATGCAGAAAATGAAGTACAACAAGAATTGTGACAGGGTGTGTTTAGACGTGTAAGCACCCTGTTTAATTGCTTTGACCATCATCTATTTAGTCATATTTCTGGTCGCTCGGCGCCTTTATTCCCAGCTCTAATTAAATCCGTTGTAATTTGAATAAATAATGGAATGATTATTGATGATGAAGCTCAAGCAACACGTCTTAAATGTAAAATAGTAAAACTCGGGCTTTCCAAAGTTTGTTAGAAACAATTCCTTTGAAGCTTTATAATCTTCACAGACAGGGTTACAAAATGTATAATTTTGGAAACTGTTAACAAATCTGTTAAATATAATCCAATAAACAAAGCGTAACAAACCTGACACGGTTTAAAATTTAATAACAATTTGCATTGACTAAAAGTGTTAAATAGAAATTTTTTCATTTAATCAGTGCAAAAAAGGTCTGAAAATAGAAAGGAAGCAATACATTTAAATTACCGTGAAACCTTTTAAGGGTCTTCCGTATAAACAACAGATTTTTATTTCCGGTTTATTTCAAGATGTTGGAAACAAAATAATGTTAAAATGTAATGGTAGAAATCAGAGATTTAAAAGCCTATTTGTCAATAGAAATTTTCTAAAAGTATGTTCTCCTTATTTCCGCTAAACTTGTTTTTTTTTAACTAGAAATAACAAGAGGTTTAATGAGAATTACTTATACTAAGTTCGGCAAACTTTTATTACATTCTCAGTTTTAGGGTTATATATATATATATTTAGTGTTTGTCTGTTTGTTTGTCCGTTTTGCCTCAAATTTTGATTGAGATAACTCTGTTGAACAATGGAATGGTTTAACTTGGAAAAAACTCCAGACAAAGCTGGGTTCCCAAGCTAGTATTTTTATACTATAGTTAAGTTACAAAATGGTTTATATTTTGTTGGATGTTTTACTATCATATAAAGAATATGTCTTATCTAGAATTTGTTTGGTTTTGTCTAGTTTCAAAATATCAGAATTTATTCAATTGATAGGATTTTTATTTCTACCCAGCCTTCTTTTCTACTAATATTATAATGCTGGGTATAGATAAAACGTCATATTTTGGGGAAATAAAATAATTTATGTAATTAATTTAATGAAAAAATGTAAAATTCTTATTTTGACTTGGTAATGACAGCTTATCTTAACCTACAGACAACATTTGAACTCTTTGTCGCGAATAAACACACTTCGTTGAATTTCAATTTTGACAATTTTGAATTGTGACCGGCCATATAAACCACCATACGAAGAATCGGTTCAGACGTTCTAACTTTATTTGAGATAAAAGCATCTATAAGGCTGTGTTTTTTTAAAGCTCAACTTTTTAGTTTAGCAAGTAATAGAAATTTACTTGCTGCAAAATGTATACGTGTAAACTGTAAATTTTATTCATTTGCTTTTTATGATTCATTTCAGTTGCGGTTTTCTAACTTGTTTAAAATTTGGAGAAGGGGCGGGGGGGGGAGTTGTACAAAAGTTCAGCTAAACTACTAAAAGTGACTCGATCTAAAAAGTTGTCATGCCCGATCGAGAGAAAGGGAGTGACCGGCAATGTATGGTAGTTGAACTGAGAATGTAGTATTGTGGAGGAATGTTTAGGATTCATTGGAGATATATAAAACGTTTTAATGATGTATAATTACTGAGTTTGACTTTCAAAATCATCCATTTGGGTGGTTAAGTTATGAGAATTGTTATTTTTTTACTTTATTGAATAATGGCGACAAAAAAATGTATCAAAAATTCTACAGTATACTAATTAGATGTTTAGGAACATATTTTTTTCAATATAAATTTGTAAATAAATCAATGTTAGAATCAATTATCTCATTTTCATCATTATATTAAATTTTTGATTCGTTGCGAATATGTTCGCAGATTTCTACAATTCTTCAAATGTCGTATTTTCAATAGAAATTCCAGAAAATGTATGTGAACAATGAGAGATTACAGAAACTAATAACTGAATAGGATTACTTATTTTCGATGATACGAATCAATTTTTATTTTTATTTTTTCAACCTGCTCCTAACCAACTAATCATTTTACTGTAGAATTTTTGTTACATTTTTTATCGTCGTTATTTAATAATTAAACAAAACGATTCTCAAAACGTAACCACCCAAATGCATTATTTTGATTGTTAACTTTGCGCTCAAACTCAGTAATTATACACCATTAAAACGTTTTATATATCTCAAATGAATCCTAAAGAATTTCTCCACAATACTACATTTTCAGTTCAATTACCATACATTGCCGGTCACTCCCTTTAAACGGCGATATTTTTCTTATTGTTCCTCAAATTAAGGATTTAAGTCTACTGTTCCGATTCTAACTTTTTAAATGGAGGGTCTATTATATTTGCGTCAATTGTCTCTTTAAATTCCGTCAACATCCAATTCCTCCCTTTCCGCAATTTCTTTATAATGGTCAAAATCCTTATGTGTCATGAAAGATAGGTGAAGTCTCTATATGTCGTCTTGTTTTTTATTTAGATTCTTGATCCGGATCCGGTTGATAGGACGAACACAATATCCGTTTTGTAGCGGAATCTGGGGCGGATACAGGGGGGGGGGCTTAGCCCCCCCTGAGATTTCAGAATAGCTTCTTAATAGCACTTACGGGAGAGAATACCTAGTGCAAAACAGGAAAAATATCAAAAGTCAAGCCTTTTTGTTTATAAATATGGAAACTTTTGTTGGATATGATTCAGCACCCCCCTCACTTAAATCCTGTATCCGCCCCTGAGCGGAATACACTCGACTCTGACGGACAGTATTTTCTGTGAGAAAGATAATACTGCATAATTTGTAAGAAGAAGGAGTACTTTTGTAAAAGTTGGTGAAACGTACTGACATTAATTGTTTACCCAAGGGTTTAGGTTTAACAGTACTTGGTAAACAAATAAATACCTATACGAGCATAGGCGCAACTAGGATATTTAAAAAGGTTGGGGGAGAGTTCTGGGTTGGGAGCAAATATCACTTTCTTTGCCTTTACCTTTTTTCATCTCTAAGAAAGACA
>NW_019396584.1:168895-210553 GCF_000591075.1 Eurytemora carolleeae | reverse complement strand
CCCCCCCCCCCCCTCCGTCACTGTAAAACATCATAAACCGGTTTTATTTGTGAATAATTATTAATGATTAGTGATACATTTTCACACTTAAGATAAGAAGTTTGAAGTCGTAAACTTAAACAATTTTAAACAACATCTATTAGAAGACAAATAATTTTAGTCATTAATTATGCCAAGATGAACGTAAATCCCAGAATTTTATATCATTATCTATTCTAAACAACATTTTTAGATTGAAATCCTCTCTTATCTTAACTTTGAAACTTTGTTTAGGTAAATATATATAGTTCTAGGCTGTGTAGTTTAAAGATTTGCATAAACATAGATTCGTTCAAAACTTTGTAACATTTTCAAACCTTACATTGAGAGTTTTTCAATGAAACATGAGATGTTGACATGGCTTTCAAGTAGATTTAGTGTTTTATTCTAATCATTAATGTTACAGTCCAAAGGAAGATGATATAATTGTGTTAGCATGTTGCTGTGAACTGTCAACTTTTTAAAAAAGATTACAGGGCTGATACGTCTATAAGTGTCCTAAAAAATCGCCTTTAAAGGCAAAGGAGTACTCTTAATTTCGGAATTTAATAAATTGTTTATTTTAAACAACAAACAACAACTTATGCTGCCAAATAAGCGATTTTTTGTTGAATTAAAGTGATTTTGTGTTGCTTAGTTTGCCGCCATCCAGGTGATTTTTTATTTCGAAATTGTGAGTGGGTGGAGGGGAGGACTCGAAGTGGTATTATTGTAAAGATTTTTTATATTTACTTATGAGATAATTGAGTAATGTAAACATGTTACGTATGTTCTATAGATAGACAGGAACAAAAAATACAAAAAAATATAGATATACAGATATGAGACTGCTTCTTTGTTTTGCATTAGAATATCATAGTATTGTTAAAAGAATTCGTTGAAATTGATAACAAGACAACTAAGATCTTGCCTGAACCTCTACACTTTGTGTCTTAGAAACATGTGCCATGGTGACACCCTCTGTCAAACATTATGGCGGCGCGGTTTGATAAGAGCTTAACCCTGACTCCTAAGGGATGATCGTTGACCATTTTATTTATTTATTTATCTATGCACAATTAATCTATTTAGCGTAAGTTTAGTTTTAAAGAATCATATTGGATGCCATCTCAACCATTGATGGCAAAATAACCATAAAAGCTACTGTCAATTGACTTCCAATTTAAAGCGTTCCGTTCCTATTCACACCTTTTATTTGAAAAACAATCGAGAATATTTTTTTTTTTTACTTTTTTGAAAAGATATTAATTCTCTTGATTTCCTCAATTTTCTGTGCTACCATTAATCCACAAGCTACTGTTAAAGGAAACCGGAGCCTGGGATTTAACAAATTTGAAAAAATACTGCTCGGGTCTAAGCTGTCGTTTACGACTTGAGCTTTTGGATTCAAGTTGCATCTTATTTTCCACAGAGTTGAGTTCTAAAAACCGGTTTAGTATTCTATTTGGCTGATTTTCATGGAAGGAATTGGCGCATTCCGGGTTTTTATGACCAACCAAGGTCGGTTTTATTTTCATAGGGCCTACCTTCTTAAGTCGAGTCGAAGATTTTGTAGCTGTCAATCATGTGACACAAGCTGTCGTCAGAGTTGGGTCTAAGATTGGGTCTTAAAGTCAGGTTTTAGGAATGACGGCTCGAGCCAAAGTTTTAAAATCGCAAGCTCAAGGATAAGTTCATCATCTTTGCTAGGACAACATTTAAAGGGTACTGTCAGTCATAAATTGAGGGTCATTTTAAACAGTGTCTACTGTCATTTTGATGCGACAGCGAAACCTTTTTCATCAAGATATGTAAAATATGATTGTGACAAAACTTGAGAAAATAATGTAAACAAAACTTGTAATCATTTTAAATAAAAGAAATTTCCATCCTCTGTCTTTTTTCTCTTGAGATAATAAATTCCAATTTTGCTGAAGGATGAGATGAGACCTTGTATTAACTTTTCATCAAAATTTTAAATAAATTTTAAATTAATTGAAACTTTTCGGAAACATTCATTCATTCATTCATATTTTTATTCAACTACAAAGCACGAGATAATACAAATAACAAATCACAATTTACTATGTAGTTTGGACCCGCCTAACCAGAGTTGGTCGTTTCGATTGGTTGGCATATATTTAGTTGAAAATGTTGAATTTAGAAAACAGTTTAAAGGTTCTCCATATATTTGAAAGTAACTTCCGCATTTGGGCAGCGGGAAAAAGCGAGGCACTTTTCTAGGAAGAAAAAGACTATGGCTACAACTTTTTTTAAGGTTTAAAGGGTAACGTTGTGAATTAGAGAGGCAACTGTGTAGTTTACTATAATCCCTTTCAGAAATTAAGATTTTAAAGGGAGTGTAAGGGAAAAATGAAAGAGGGTATAGGCCGAAATCTGAGAATCTCAGGAAATGAATAATACCTATAAGGCATCTATCTGATGTTCCTGTCTCGAGAAATTTACATAAAACTGTGTCATAATTATACCAATATACGTCCATATTACGTGACCAGAACTCACTCCAATGGAAGTGCAGTGTACTGGTCACATGATACAGACGGAGACATGTGACAATATTACTGAACTGCCACTGGTTGGAGTTCTGGTGACATGTTCCAGACGTGTAAATAATACTATCAATTAAATCTATTAAAAATGAAAAATTATTAAATCAAAATAAGAATAGGAGAAAACTTAAGTTTCTCAGGCTCCTATGGGATATTAATGTTTTCAGATTGGTTGTGTGTTTGTTGAATTTGATCTGTTTAATACTACAATCTTTTACCAAATCTTACATATATACGTTTTGGTATATTCAATTTCTCGAGACAGGAACATCAGATAGAACTCTTATATGTCTCAATCAACTCCTGAGATTCTCAGGTTTCAGCCTAAACCCAGTCCCATTAAGTGATTTATTAATGAAATTAATGGGAAACAGATTTAAATTTTTATAAACTGAAAACTAAAAACTTTACATAACTATATTGACCATGCATTGGATTTCTCCGATATGTCTGGTTTGGTCAGGTTTGTGTACATGAAGCATTGTACACAGCGCGAGGATGTGTTTACAAAATAATATTATTTTTTTACTGCTAGACAACATCTGTAACATACAGGGTTACCCAGAAAGGCATGAGACTGTAAACTGTAAACTTTTTTGTTTCTTTGCCAAATCATTGAATAAGCTTTTAGCCTAATTTGTCTAAGACAGAACACATAAATTAACTCGGAGACACTCATATTTCAAGAGTTTCCTGTCGTCTTTACAGTCTCATCCTTTGTGTGTAACCCAGTATACACAAAAATCTTTTCTGCCTAGAAAAATTGCAGTAATTTTAAAAAGGGTTGACTTTATCGCAACGCCTTGACATATGATTTTAGTAATCATATTTATTTGTAGCCCTAGATTTAAAATTTTAAAACTTAAGCCTTTAAGAAGTAATTTGCGAAATCTTTAACGATTTTTACGTAGATCTTGCAACCTGTGTATACACTACCTCATATGATGGACTGAGTAACAAGACCTATAGTTTGTTTGTTTGATTTAAATTATTCAGTCCTAGTAATTGTTCACAACAACAAGAAAAATAAATTTAAGAAAAAAACAATGACCAATAAATAACTTATTGGCCACTTGATATAAATTCATGTAAAAGATGCTTATGCAGTTGATTATTGCATGCATTGATGAATCTGGGGGCTTAAATATCCAAGAATCCAATTTGTTGATTCCCCCTTATTCAGGGGTGTACAATTTTTCAATAATTACGCCCCCTGGAGAAGGGGAGGGGGGGTTGGATGATTTCTGATGATTTGTAGGAACAAATGAAAAGTTGGCAAGTTTTTCAGTCAATTCAGCGAATAAAACCCTAAAAAATGCTTAACTTTTAGGGGGAAAAAAATTTTCAAAGGAGGGGGGGGGGGGAAATGAGTTTTAGAGAAAATATACAGTATACATCCCCTGCTCTATAAACTTCTGCGCCTACAATCGCTAGATAATACATGCACGCAAAATTCTAATTCATGAGAAATAAAGATTTATTAAAATGGAAAAAAATAACAAATAGTTTTAGTGTAATGAATAAAGTATAGATATCATGTGATTATTATCAACATGCAATATCTAATACATTATAAATCTATATATATACATTTATTTTATCATTAAACTAGCTTAGAAACCCAGCTTTGCCAGGAAACTGGACTTTCTCTATTAGTGTCAACTTGAAAATTTTAACCAATTTCAAAAACATTCTCTGGGTTTTAACTAAACAAACATTAAACAAACAAACACAGATATTACTACTTTATTTACAGGGTCTCCCACATCATATTAAATCTTGCAATATAGCTTTTCAACAGAAAATTTTAAAACAGTTAAAAAGAATTATAGAATTGTTTAAAATTGTATAAAATTGTATAAAATTGTATAAAATTGTATAAAGTTGTATAAAATTCTTTTAAAAATATAGGAAGAAATGCAATTGTGAGAATTGTTTTATCCAATTTATTTTACTGACTACAAAATAACTAAAAGTTAGTTGAGTAAATACTAACTATTGAACTAGCTCCGATTAGCCATATATCTAACTTGACATCTAACTTTTTATCTGACTATATCTATCTGAATATAATACATAAATGAATACTGTTTATCCGACTAATATTCTATCTATAGTTAGCTAACTATCTAAATCTAGATAATAATTTTCTTCTGTCATATATATGATTTTCGTATATTTGTATATATGTTAGCTATAGCTGGCCAAACGGCTGAACCAAATTGGCTGAAAAATTTTGAGGAACCCTTGATTACCTTGGTGTTACATAGGCTAAAAAGTTAGATTTTTTTTTTCAAAATTCTAATTTTTTTTCTTTCAAAATAAAATTTTTTTCTTAAGTGTTCTTAAATTCCACAGACAACGCCGGGCACTTCAGCTAGTAACTTTTATTTAATAACTGTCTAACTAACTATCTATCTTACAAACAATGTATGTTAGAGCTGTTATCTTGACAAGGTAGTGAGCTTAGAACCTTTATGTCAGATTTATAATATATTATTTCTTTAGAGGGGATAATATAAGGATTAGAGTTATTAGTAGAAATATTAGTATTAAATATTAATCAGATTTAATACAAAGAGTTATAAAACATTTTCAGAAACCAAAAAGGCGATACATTTTTATCTAAGCTACAGGGTTACCCACAAATGATCAGACTTTAAAGACAACATTACTAAATTCACACAAAAAAACTCAAAAAAATTATTTCAAAAATCGAGGGATGTGCTAAAATCGCAGATGGTCTCTTCTATAATCGACAATAAATTGTCCCATTTTGTTTTAAATGAAACTTACTTTTTAATATTTTTTTTAAATTTGTAACTAAAAACTATAAGGCTCTTTTTTTATTTTTTATTAAAAACTAGTTATGAAGCTCTTTTTGTTTCACCATTGCCCATTGGTTCAAAATTATAAAATGTTTATAATATATTAAATGAACTGTTTTTATCCATTAAAAAGGGAAAATAGTTTAACAGAAAATTTGTCAAGTTTCTTTTATCTATGATGGCAGGCATGCATAATGTACACAAACAACCCTGCTTGATCATTTCTTCTTTATTTAGAAAACAGATTTGAAATCATTAAAAATTAAGATACTTACTGGGTGCCATAAAAAAAATATTCTAAATAGAACAATCAAGAATATGTGATGATTACTGCTTGAAAATAATTTTTGGACTTACTTTGTATAAATTACGTAAAAAAAGGCAAACCTAATTCTGTCTTAAAGGAGTACTATGTTCATATATCTAATGTTATTAATGTTAATAGTATTTCAAAATAGACAAAGTATGAATAACTTTTTTGGCGGAACCATCGATATATTCTTCTCTCTATCTATCTATCAAGTCCATAGAAAATGTCAACTTGAACTGGATGTTCACATTTTTACATCTATTATATCTAAATATGTGTTTATCTTTTTTAACAACTTATTCATAGTTTGTTTAGATTTATAAAGCTATCTTTTATCTAGTCATGGATCATTCTATATATCTATCTTTTAATTTATCTAAATATATATTTATATATATATTCATCAACTATTTATATTTATTTATCTATCTATTATCTATTTATCTAATTATCTCTATGTTTTTTACAGGAACGTATTGCTATGAGTGCTAAACTAGAGGATAGTATATATTGTGCAAAGGTAAAAAAAATTAAAATTCACAGCAGGTGTAAACAAATAGGTCCATTTTGAATTTTTTTATCTAAGAGCTTGTGAGGTGTGCGGTATATAACATTATAAGCAAAAAAGTGATATTTTTTTAAATGGCGAGCTTAGACCTATTTAAAAAAAGACTGAAAAAAATATAACAAAATATATCAGCGCACAAAAAATAGACAGACCACATATTGGAAATGAAAGGACTAGGGCTATTTTGTAATTATCGTTTCATCAATCGTATTTGTAAACTTTTTCAAATATCAAAGGCGATTGTAAAGTCGTCTGATTAATTGTCAATAAAATCCGGTTCTTTGTGATTGTTACTGAATTATTCTAGTATGAGAGAAGAAGACAGATTTCTAATGGGGCCTCAAGCTCAGGTAAGCATAAAGGCATAAATGCATAAACTCATAAAATATAAATGCATAAACGCATAAATATAAAAATACATAAATACATCTATAGATAAATAAATGAATACGTATGCAGGTTCCTTTTAAAAAATCTAAAGAGAATATGTAAGTTCCTATAAAGAATATTAAAAGAAGATGTAAGTTCATAAAAAGAATCTAAAAAGTTAATGTAGGTTCCTGTAAAGAATCTTAAAAGAAGATGTAAGTTCCTATACAGAATCTAAAAAGTAGATGCAGGTTACTATAAGGAATCTAAAAAGTAGATATAGTTTCCTGTAAAGAATCTAAAAAGAAGATGTAGGTTCCTATAAAGAATCTTAAAAGAAGATGTAAGTTCATATAAAGAATCTAAAAAGAAGATGTAGGTTCCTATAAAGAATCTTAAAAGAAGATGTAAGTTCCTATAAAGAATCTAAAAAGTAGATGTAGGTTACTATAAGGAATCTAAAAAGTAGATATAGGTTCCTATAAAGAATCTAAAAAGAAGATGTAGGTTCCTATAAAGAATCTTAAAAGAAGATGTAAGTTCCTATAAAGAATCTAAAAAGTAGATGTAGGTTACTATAAGGAATCTAAAAAGAAGGTATAGGTTCCTATAAAGAATCTAAAAAGAAGATGTAGGTTCCTATAAAGAATCTTAAAAGAAGATCTAAGTTCATATAAAGAATCTAAAAAGTAGATGTAGGTTCATGTAAAGAATCTAAAAAGTAGATGTTGGTTCATGTAAAGAATTTATTAAGAAGATGTAGGTTCATGTAAAGAATCTTAAAAGCGCTTAAAGGGTCTATCGATTTAATTTTCCTAATTTACGGTACCTTTCAAACCTATCTGATGAGATTAATGTGGAATATTTGTGTGTTTTTTTAAAATTAAAAAGTTTTTTTTTACAATTTACTGCATTGTTTCTGTCACAAGAAGTCCGCAAGACAATTTTACAGAGAAGTCACAATTGAAAATAATTATTTCTTTAAAGAGACATGAAGGAACACTTAAAAATACGTGTACACTCCCTTTAAAGGGTGCATTTGTCTTTAAAGCTCCCAAGGAACTTAAACTGGACTAAAAAGTAAGTTGGAAAGTATGCAGACCAGTGGAAAGATCCTGAAAAGTCCATAACAATGAAATCAGGGGGTTTCTAAAAGATTTTCAGAATATATATGGCATAAAATGTTTTCTAATTAAAAAACTAAAGTATTTTGCTCCTTTATGATGTTTAGCATTGCACTTTTAGCCAGGGTCATATCTGCGGGAAGGGGAGGGGGTGATCAGGTTCCCACTCCCCCTTTGTTATCGTGACCTGCTAAAAAGTCAAGAGCCATATCTTCGGAATCCATTTTCACGAGCTTAATGAAGATTTTTCCTAATTTCTCTTTTTTACTATTTTGTTGGAATATGTATTTAAAATATTAAAGTATATCAATCCTTTTTCGCCATTTTACGGTTTTTGAATTTTAGATGAAAATGTTGTTGAGAATACATAAACAGGATTAACGTCGCTGTAGCTAGTTTAAAATTATTAGTTTCTTGCCTGTTAAATCCTATTTTGTATTAGGATTGGTTTCTATTTGAAAATATAACTCCATTAAAATCCTATCCTAAATATATCGCAACTTTATTAATTATCGACATGTATCTAATAATTATATAAAAATATATAAATATAATATTTTGATGTCCAATACTTTTGACATTTTGACGTTATATTATACAAAATATAAAGTTTTCTTGTATTTTTCTTGTATTCATTCTTCTCATGTAAAAAATGTCATTAAATGGTGAAGTATAATTTGTACTAATTAGACCATGATGTGTAAGCCATGAAGTAATCTTTACTAATAAACTATATAATGTATTCTAGACTAAATATTTAGCAATGTAATATTAGTAAAAGTGTTCTTTACTAATAAACTTTGCAATTTATAATTCTGTACTGATAAACTATGTGACGTGTACTATACTAAATATTGATCAATGAAATACATTGTAAAAGTGTACTTTACAAATAAACTTTGTAATGTATTCTAGACTAAATATTAAGCAATGTAATACATTGTAAAAGTGTACTTTACGAATAAACTTTGTAATGTATTCTAGACTAAATATTAAGCAATGTAATACATTGTAAAAGTGTTCTTTACTAATAAACTTTGCAATCTATAATTCTGAACTGATAAGTGATGGAACGCTACAATTTGTACTATGCCTGTTTTATTATAATGTACTAACGCATTACAATGTACACACCCTCCAATGATTTTTATGTTTTTTATTATGCTGTACTGATACCCTGCAATTTACTTTATTTGTTTTTGTACTTATATGTAATGATTCGCTACAATATAATTTATGTACTTTTTATACTGTGCTAACACACTACAATGTACTTTATGTGTTTTATTTTACTGTACTGACACACTTGATACTGCAATAATTTATGTACTTTATTATACTGCACTGACACACTACAATGTACTTTATTATACTGTACTGACACACTACAATATAATGTATGTACTTTAGTATACTGTACTGACACACTACAATGTAATGCATGTAGTTTATTATACTGTACTGACACACTACAATGTACTTTATTATACTGTACTGACACACTACAATATAATGTATGTACTTTAGTATACTGTACTGACACACTACAATGTAATGTATGTAGTTTAGTATAGTGTACTGACACACTACAATATAATGTATGTACTTTAGTATACTGTACTGACACACTACAATGTAATGTATGTAGTTTATTATACTGTACTGACACACTACAATGTACTTTATTATACTGTACTGACACACTACAATATAATGTATGTACTTTAGTATACTGTACTGACACACTACAATGTAATGTATGTAGTTTAGTATACTGTACTGACACACTACAATATAATGTATGTACTTTAGTATACTGTACTGACACACTACAATGTAATGTATGTACTTTAGTATACTGTACTGACACACTACAATATAATGTATGTACTTTAGTATACTGTACTGACAAACTACAATGTAATGTATGTAGTTTAGTATACTGTACTGACAAACTACAATGTACTTTATGTACTTTATTATACTGTACTAACACACTACAATGTAATGAATATACTGTACTGACAAACTACAATGTACTTTATGTACTTTATTATACTGTACTAACACACTACAATGTAATGAATGTACTTTATTATACTGTACTGACACACTACAATGTAATTTATGTACTTTATTATACTGTACTGACACACTACAATGTAATGTATGTACTTTTTATACTGTACTGACACACTAAAATGTAATGTATGTACTTTATTGTACTGTACTGACACACTACAATTTACTTTATGTACTTTATTATACTGTACTGACACACTACAATGTACTTTATGTACTTTATTATACTGTACTGACACAATAAAATGTAATGTATGTACTCTATTGTACTGTATTAACACACTACAATGTAATGAATGTACTTTATTATACTGTACTGACACACTACAATGTAATGTATGTACTTTATTATACTGTACTGACACACTACAATGTACTTTATGTTCTTTATTATACTGTACTAACACACTACAATGTAATGAATGTACTTTATTATACTGTACTGACACACTACAATGTACTTTATGTACTTAAGTATTCTGTGTAAAGCTGAGAGGGAAGAAAGGAGAACAACTATTTGCCGCCAAATATCTGAAATCTAATTCCTCATCATCTAGACGTGAAGTAGAAATTCTAAGGTAATTTAGGGTAAAAATATTAATCACACATTTTAGATGATCATCACGAAAGATTGAAATCTTATACAGTGAATCCCAGATATATGAATACATAGCAAGAGTTTTTATAATGTCGTATTAGATATTTCAGACCAAATGCAGCGGAAAAATGAGTTTAATGTTAAGATCTCAATTGCATTGATATTTCAGGGCTATTAATTTACCTTGAATTAAAAATAAAAAAGAAGTTTCTTTAGAATTATCAAAAAACTTATGACGGTTTGTATTCATATATCTGGGATTCACTGTATATTTTCAATTAAGGGTGAAACTATTTTAAAGAAAATGTCAAATCCTTGTTGCACCAGCTAAAAGTTATAATGTATATTTAAAAAAAATTATTTAAGGCTAAAAAAGTAGTATTTTTGCTTATACTTTGCTTAATTTTCAAGGAATTTTTACGAATTAAAAGTTCCTGAACTCCTGTAATTGAAGAGCAATTGAACAGAACAAAATGTTTGGAATTTCTTAAATTTCTTGAACCGGAAAATACTTGCTTTTCTAGTACTGGTGCATAAAATCAAAGCGAGAGGAGCTACGAGGGTACGATCGGTAATGTTAAACCTTCTCGTTTCGTCTTGTTCACAGCAATCTGTGTTCTTCTCTCAAATTCACATTTTTAACACGTTTTTTTTATTAAACCGCGCATTCATATAATAGAATATAAACATTTGATTAGAGTGTGACTGTTTTTGTTTACAATTTTGTTCATCATGTCCCTCCTCTCTCCCTTCCCCCCTTCTTCCCTTACCCCCCCTGCCCCCTCCCTCCTTCCATCACTTCTCCTGTATTTCTTTCTCCTGGTTCTGTTTGAGTTTATCAAAATGCAAACTTCGAATTTAATCTTCTCTGTAGACAGATTTGGCTTCCACGAATATTATATTCTTTTGGAAGGAAAAGTTTAGTAATTTTAAGCGATCTTCGGCCCCATTGAAAGAGTGACATGTCCAATTCACAAAAATACCTATATCGAAGTATAATGTGGGAGATATCGTCGTCTGTATAAATTTAACACTTTTCTTCATCTAATCTGCAGCATTAATCCACAAAGTCCATTTATAGAGAACCTAAAACTTCAGATGATTAATCTGCAGGTAAAAAACATAAGGATATCTCATTCAACCTTGATCAGACAAAGGTTTAAAGGGTATCATTCTGAATCGGACATAATGGTACTCACTTAAAATAACGTTTATTATCCTATAAAAAGCTCCCTGATCTAAAACTCCCTCTCTCTCACTAAGCAGCCATTGTTCTATTATCTTTCAGTTTTCTTCAAATAAATAACTTTAAGCTGTAAAGAATTTAATTATCTTTTTTTTCTCTTTTTGATAAATTTTTTATTTTTTAAGTTATAACAGGATATTTTATAATCTTTTTATCTTCGATTTAATTTAATCTTTTTAAAACTTATTCGTTGCTTGGTATTGAATAATAAATAAAGTACAAATATCCGCTTACATATCCGCTTATTCTATAGTTGTCAATAAGTTATGATCACAAATATAATTTCTAAGGAGAGAGGAATAGTTAAAAAAATAAAATTTGAGCTTTTTTAAAACTTTTACTTTGAAAGATGTATTTAGTTTCCAAAATGAATTAAAACGTATTTTTGGTTTAAATTTAGTGATAAAAAGATTTATGCATATGCATAATAGAGATCCATTAAAACCTAGTATATAAAAGGTATAGTGCATATATGAGTAGTCTGTGATTGTAAACAAACTCTGGTCAAATTAGGCCAGGTTGTTTTTATTCCTCCCAGAAACTGCGTACACTAATTTCGTAAATCAATATGTTGAGTAATCAATAGGTTTACATTTAGTTATTATCAGTGCTTAGAATCCATTGGATCTGCATGATTTGGCTTCCTGGATCCGGATCCACAAAAATATGCGGATCCACGGCTTCGTATCCAAGGGGCAAAATATCAACAACAAAATGCAAAACAAATTTTTTATTCACAATCCAAATCTGAACCATCAAAAAAAGAGATAATAAAAGTTACCTTATTTCTGAATGGATGGTTCATCAAGTTTTATTACAATGAAAATAAGCAACAAAAATAATACAAAAAAATTTTAAATTCTGCTTTGTTAAAGATACATAGATACAGAAACATACCAAATAATTATATAATAAACACACCAATTAATTTAGTTATTATTATTATTATGTATTGATCTAGTAGGTCCATACGAAATAAGTATACAATAAAAAAGACAATTAATCAGAAATCTTATCAGGGCCATAAACTTATTGAAATAACTCGGAGGGGACTTGGGTGGTTAATTTGTTGTTTACAAAAATATACTTCAACATTTTTTGTTTAACTATTTCTAATTTTGTACTGAGAGAGAAAGAGGTGGTTTTTGAGTATAAGAAAATGTTTTTAATATTTTTAGAAAACTTCAACGAGGCCAGAATATACTTCGTCTGCTGGATACTTTCTACTGTGAGTTCCATATTATCCTAGTTACAGAGTACCTAGCAGGTAATATTTAACCCTTTTTTAGTCGTTAGGTGGGGTACAGAGTACCTAGCAGGTAATATTTAACCCTTTTTTAGTCGTTAGGTGGGGTACAGAGTACCTAGCAGGTAATATTTAACCCTGCCATTAGTCGATAGGTGGGGTACAGAGTACCTAGCAGGTAATATTTAACCCTGCCATTAGTCGGTAGGTGGGGTACAGAGTACCTAGCAGGTAATATTTAACCCTGCCATTAGTCGGTAGGTGGGGTAAGGGCCTGATAAAAATTTCATCTGTTTTTAATTGTAAGCAAAAGGATTTGAAGATGTGATTAAATATTTTAATGAAGAATACTACATTTAAAATTCAGTGATGGTGATGGACCAAACCTCTGTAGAGTAAAAAAGTAGATGTTAGTTCCACATTTATTGAAAATATATTTCGGTCTGGGTTGACCCTCGTCAGTTCTTGAGATTGATAAAAATGTCGGACAAGAAGAGTATTATGAACATAAAATATTTTTAATGTCGGTTTCTAATTTTTAATGGTCACATTGTTTTTAAATAGTTTCCTAACCATGTTAATTCAGGAGGGAACCTGTTTGAACGACTGTCTAACAGTGAGTACAAGTTAACTGAAGCTAAATGCCAAATATTTGTCAGGCAAATACTCAGGTAAAAATTTTTAATTTCTCGTTATCTTGTAACTTAAGAACCTATTTGGGTCCCTAGTCCCTAGTTTCTAGTCCCTAGTTTCTAGTCCTTAGTTTCTAGTCCCTAGTTTCTAGTCCCTAGTTTCTAGTCCCTAGTTTCTAGTCCCTAGTTTCTAGTCCCTAGTTTCTAGTCCCTAGGTTCTAGTCCATAGCTTCTAGTCCTTAGTTTCTAGTCCTTAGTTTCTAGTCCTTAGTTTCTAGTCCCTAGTTTCTAGTCCTTAGTTTCTAGTCCCTAGTTTCTAGTCCTTAGTTTCTAGTCCCTAGTTTCTAGTCCTTAGTTCCTAGTCCCTAGTTCCTAGTCCTTAGTTTCTAGTCCCTAGTCCCTAGTTCCTAGTCCATAGATCCTAATCCCTAGTCCCTAGTCCCTAATTTCTAGTCCCTAGTTTCTAATCCCTATTCCCTAAGTCCATAGATCCTAATCTCTAGTCCCTAGTCCCTAATTTCTAGTCCCTAGTTCCTAGCTCCTAGTTCCTAGTTTCTAGTTCCAAATCAAATTGTCTAATCACAGTATATTTGTTACCCAATGCTCCAGACATTTGATATTTCAAATCTGTAAGATTAGAAAGTCTTAAGTATTACACTACCAGTTTGCAAAGGTATAGGAAATATAAAAAAAATTAATATTCAAAAAGTAAAATAATGAATTATGAAAAGAATTAGGGGGGGGGGGGTGAGGCGTTGTGCAGTTAGCCCCTCACTGATTTTTGGGGTTCGTGTCTTTCGTAAATAACATTTCTTTATAGATGAAAAAGTTGCGTTTAGCAAAAAACTAAACACGCCTTCAAACTATAGAGAATAGAGATAACAAATCAGAATTCGGGCTTTTCCATGAAAAATTGAGTTCTTTTTTTTTGGTTTGCTTTATTTTATTTCTGATAAAACTTCTTGAAATATATTTGTTCAGGGGTCTGGAGTTTATGCATTCTCTGGGTGTAGTGCATCTAGACATCAAGCCTTTCAACATTCTCTTCGCAAATAAGGTACAGGGTGAACCAATAAACAAGGTACAGGGTGAACCAGTAAACAAGGTACAGGGTGAACCAATAAACAAGGTACAGGGTGAACCATTAAACAAGGTACAGGGTGAACCAATTTAGTTATCGAAAACAATGTTCGTTTTCTTTTCACAGAAATATTTAAAAATCGGATGCACAATATTCAGAATTCTGGAAAATTCTAAATTTTCTCTTATTTTTCAGAATGATGATTTTGGATTAAAGATATCAGACTTTGGGAGTGCTCAGGAGCTGGGGGAAGAAAAGGTAAATTTAAACATATCAATCTGATTTCAAATTTTTCATATTTGATAAAAACTAAATATTTTCAAAAGTATCAGTTTCTTTAATTTTATTTTGTAAATTAAAAATTTAGAAATTTTTGGATTTGTATAAAATTTCTAAATTATTGTTGAAGGAGGTGAAGTTCAATAAGATCAAGGGTTCGGTGGAGTTCATCAGCCCGGAACTTATTCATTGCGAACCTGTTGGTACACAGACAGGTGAATAGATCTTGGGACACAGACAGGTAAATAGATTTTGGGACTCAAACAGGTTAATAGATTTGGGACACAGACAGGTAAATAGATCTTGGGACTCAGACAGGTAAATAGATTTTGGGACACAGATGTGTAAAAAGATTTTAGGACACAGAGAGATAAATAGATCTTAGACATAGACAGGTTAATAGATCACGGGACACAGACAGGTAAGTAGATCTCGGGACACAGACAGGTAAGTAGATCTCGGGACACATACATGTGTAAAAGAGCTTGGGACACAGACAGGTAAATTGATCTCGGGACACAGACGGGTAAATAGATCTTGGGACACAGACAGGTAAATACATCTCGGGAGACATACAGGTAAGTAGATCCCGGGACACAGACATGTAGAAAGAGCTCGGGACACAGACAGGTAAATAGATTTTAGGACTCAAACAGGTAGGTAAATAGATTTTGGGACACTGACAGGTAAATAGATATTGGGACACAGATAGGAAAATACATTTTGGGACACAGATATGTATATAGATCATGGGACACTGACAGGTAAATAGATTTTTGGACACAGACAGGTAAATAGATCTCGGGACACTGACAGGTAAATAGATATTGGGACACAGACAGGTAAATAATTCTCGAGACACTGACAGGTAAATAGATATTGGGACACAGACAGGTAAATAATTCTCGAGACACAGACAGGTAAATAGATATTGGGACACTGACAGGTAAATAGATCTTGGGACACAGAAATGTAAAAAGATATTGGGACACAGATAGGTTAATAGATCTTGGGACACAGAAATGTAAAAAGATATTGGGACATAAATTGGAAATTTTGAGAACTTTTGTCACTCCTAATGAAAGTGGAAAATCTGCGAAATTTTAAATACATTTTTTTTTAATAATTTACGAACAAAATACGAACAATTATCTCTGGAAAAAGAGACATTAAAAAGTACAAAGAGAGAGTATAATTATTCTGAAATTCTAGCTATAGTTATAATATACACACTGGGAATGAATATAAATTATAAAATTTGGTTTAATTTTAGATATGTGGAGTGTGGGCGTGGTCGCATATATGCTTGTGTCAGGAGGCGTGTCACCATTCTACTCAGGTTCCGTCCATTTGCATTTCTTTTCTCATTTAATTCATTCTTCTGAGCTGGGAACTCTTATATTATGAATATTGAGATCAATCCTTGATTTCCGATCTTTTATTAATTTGAAGATTAATTTAATCATAATTCAATATCCCGCATGGTAATAACTAATGAAGGAATAACTAAAATGAAGATATTGAAAGGCTTAGTTCTTTTAGATCCTGAATTTAAAAGTTCCCAACTCTTGATGCATTTATGAAGGAAAGGGTTGTGCAATGTGCACTCTGCAGCTTTTAAAGTAAAAGTAATGATTTTCTAGAACTGTTATTTTTTTCAGTTAATGATCGTATTTTCGATTGTTTAAAGTTAGAATTTAAAGTGTTAGAATAATAAGATTCTAATTGGTACCATTATTACCTTGATCCAATATCTAAATATAATTAGAGAAACCCTCAACGATTTGTAAAATATAGCGTGCAAAAAAAATTTCCAGGGTTTCTGTTTCTCCATCCTCCCATTTAACCTGCCTGTGTTTCCCCATCTCCCATTTAACCTGCCTGTGTTTCCCCATCCTCCCACATTTAAGCTGCCTCTGTTTCTCCATTCTCCCATTTAACCTGCCTGTGTTTCCCCATCTCCCATTTAACCTGACTGTGTTTCCCCATCCTCCCATTTAAGCTGGCTCTGTTTCTCCATCCTCCCATTTAACCTGCCTGTGTTTCCCCATCCTCCCATTTAAGCTGCCTCTGTTTCTCCATCCTCCCATTTAAGCTGCCTCTGTTTCCCCATCCTCCCATTTAAGCTGCCTCTGTTTCTCCATCCTCCCATTTAAGCTGCCTCTGTTTCAACATCCTCCCATTTAACCTGCCTGTGTTTCCCCATCCTCCCATTTAAGCTGCCTCTGTTTCCCCATCCTCCCATTTAAGCTGCCTCTGTTTCCCCATCCTCCCATTTAAGCTGCCTCTGTGTGGTTAGAAAAACAAGAATCCATGAAATGGTTGCTAAGAAGAAGGTAAAGAATAAAGAGTAGCATTGTAATGAAGAAAACATATAAGATACAATAAGTGAACTCTGTATATACCATACAGTTAATCAAATCCAAGAATAAAACTAATAACCATAAAACCTTGCAAGTTTGGTTTAACAATTATATCTTTCTATTCAACACTTTAAATTATATAGAATTTACATTACCTTATATAAGGGAGAGACATATTTTTTTTTACATATCTATGAATATGATTTTCAAAATTTTATCTATTTTATTTATTTATTTATCTATCTATCAATCAATATCTATCTTTATCTATCTATCTATGTATCTTCCTGTGCATCTATATCCACCCAAGTGTGTCGTTTAAAACATGAATTTTCCCATGAGTTAAAGTTTGTGAATGTAGGTGCACTCTCCATGGTCTCCAAACCAGTTTATTTTTAAGATAGGCAACTTTAAACTGTCCATGAATTCCAAGCTTTTATTTTAAATAATATATCTTCAATAAATCTTACCCTGAGAATATACAGAGTTGGTCATTGTTTTAATCCTAGGCAAGACATCTCTTTCATCGAATGGTTGATTGATTTTACAGAAATAGGGAGGGGTAAATATTGTCAATGAGATAGGATTTTGAAGAAAATAATAAATCTTTTGGATAACAACTGCAAACTCTGTTTATTCCTCATACTCTGAGATAATGTCGGACAGCTGTTACTAATAATGATGGAGCGGCAATGTTGGAAATATAATTTTGATGAAAACAAACCAATTTATCATTTGTACTTAATCAATAACCCCCCTGGCACTCTTCCATCACTCAAAACTAGATCAGACCTTTTTCCAGAGCTTATTCTTATTTGAAAGGACTTGAATCTTTGTCACAAACTCTGATTTTCTAATCCCTATATCTTTGCAACCAAATGTCGTAGACCTTATGCATTTCAAACTATGAAGTCTGTTCGCTCAAATAATCTCAAGTTTGAAATATCAAAGGTTTGCACTTCAGGTTACAATAATATAGGGATAGAAAATTTGAGCTTACAACAAAGACTCAATTCCTTTGCCCAGAAACACTGGACGGTTTTCTGATTTTGAATTAAACATTGTTTTTTTTGCCTGGTTAGAGCAAGAAATCCTCAAATATCATTTTAATAGTCTATAAAATTTCCTATTAAAATTTGGAAGGTTCATATATAGTTCTTAAAGGGACTGATATCTTAATTTTAAGTGACCCACGGCCACCGTGCAAAGATGGGAATGCCGATTTAAACCCTCGACGGGAGAGAGAGAACTCCATGTCTGTTTTCAAAATTCAAATAAAATTTAGTTTATAAACACTTCTAGAAAGTAAATTTTTTTTATCAAAGGATAAGGATACTTCTGTTATCCTTGTTCAGTCAAATGTTTAATGGCTATATTTGTGAATCTAAGTTGCCATGTCCCAATTTACAAATTGAGGGTCACTTGAAACTTCTTCTCCAGACCCTTTAAGAGCAAGGTGGCCGATGAGTAAAGAAAAATAAAAAATAAATGTCAGTTTTTAAACTAAGAAATGTTCCCTTTTGTGTCTGATAGGATGGGANTAGTTGGAACATCTTGTACTTATACAGAGAACATGAAGAAATATTGATCTGCTATAATTCTGCGAAGCAATGTTCCATCAAAATAAGCCTGAAACATTTTCAACACTAAGAATGAAAGTGAATATATTAATGTCTGCACAATTAAAGTATTTTCATGAAGAATTAATTTAATCTTATTTATTATTGATGCTATACACTCCACTCCACTAAATCTATATGACAATACTGGCAAGGCTTTGTGACCACTTAAATCCTCTAGTTTTGATTCTAAGCGAAGTATGAGAAAAGAAAATTTATTTGGTTACAACTTACATATTATAAATTCAAAACTGTTTGGTTCTTCTTAAAAGCTTTATAGTTAGCGGAGTTATGATTAAAAAGTTGAACATATTTAAGATTTAAAACGTGGAAGGAATTGAGTTTCTGTAACAAAGAATGATTTTCTAATCTTTATATCTTTGCAACCCAATCTCGTAGACCTAAGATATTTCAAACTATGAATTCTCTGAGATAGAACAGTGTAAGTTTAAAGTATCAAAGGTTTACACCATCAGGTTTCAAAGATATAGAAAATTTACAAAGATTAGAAAATATCAGTTTGTGGCATAAACTCATTTCCTTTGCTTTAATTTAATTTTACTCTGACATATTAATCTCTCACAGTTTATCTCCTGTATTTTATCAAAAATTATCAATATTCATAATACACGTATCAAGCTATGAATAGGCATGATAAACAATCTACTCTAACATGTGCCTCTATGAGTCTTATACCCAAGCCAGTGGGCCTTGAAATTGACAGATTAATTTGACAGTTCTTGCATGTGTTTTATTCTTCGTCCTCTCCCCTATTAGAACTCATGGAGGACGCAAAAAAGTAGTATTTTACCCTTCACTCATGCATAAAAAAGTTGTCTATGAATAGACATTTCATCAATACTGAGCTTTAATATTTGATATTTCAAAAATTCCAAACAAACATTTTATTTAGATTTATTTGTGCAAATAATTGTTTAATTCTGGCAGACATGATGGTAAAGGGATTCGAAACCGTACACTATGTAGATTGTACTGGGTGTCCCAATAAACATGGGAATTCAGAGAAGAATTCGATATCGTCTTTTCAAATAATTCTTTGATTTAGTATAGTGTATTAATATCTAGAAAATATGGATAAATTATCTTTTTCTTTTAGAAGAAAATGAGAAAGTTTTTTTTTCTCATTTTGAATTAATAGGACATATTTCAATTGTTCCATTTATTAAAAAATAATAAAATTTTCATTAGTGGCAAGAGTTTGGCTCTTTTCTTCCAAATAAACCTTCAAGAATTACAAGTTAAAGGAATTGAGTTTTTGTCACAAGCTTAAATTTTTAAATCCTTATATCTTTGGAACCGGATGGAGTAAACCTTAGATTATTTGATCTATCTGTATACTTAGTTTGAAACATATTAGGTCCAAGACATTGGGTTGCAAAGATAAAGGGATTGGAAAATCAGAATTTGTGGCAAATACTCAGTTCCTTTAAACCAACACTTGTTGAAAGTATTCATGGACTGATTTTGGCAATTTAGATTTAAATATAAAACGTTCGAATACATTTACTTATATACTGCTCTTTTCTCTCTACTAGGGATGGGCTCCTTATCACATCTTGCAATTCTTTTGTTAACGATAAATTAAATTTACGTTACGAATTTGTTTTTTTAAGTATGTTAACATTTCTTTCTGTTCATTAGTTTTTCACTTGCAACTTTACGATTCTTTCTTATCTTTACTTTACCAATCTTACTCCCCACATGATGCTTTTTCATTTATATTCCAACCCTATTGAAAAAAAATTCCTGCCTTCCCCCTCCTTTCCCCATCATAGATTACTCAATCAAATTCCATCCAAATATTTCCTTTATTTATTCAAAATTTTGTTTAACCATTTATTTAACCTTTGTAACTTAATACACCTAATTTGATAGATCTGTGATTGGTGGTCTGGCAATAACGACGGATTTCCGACGTAATGAAAAAAACACATTTTTAATTTTTACTTCTAGCCCTATAATGTTTAAACATGGAAAATTGTAGATGGTTGGATTGTAACTACAGAAAATCGTTACGAATTGTAAGCTCATTACCTTTGGGAATTAGTTTAGTCCTTTCAAGATTGTTTATGTGGTATTGAGGCAATAACGTCGGATGTCCGTTGTAGATTTTTGATTTCACACGTTTTCGTTAATATTAATGGTAATATAATGTTGATTACAACCCCCTTAGCAGACTTTATTGAACAATCAGGTGGAAATTAGCAAAAATACAAATCGTAAAACCTCACTTCATTATTGATTTAGTATAGTCACTTCAATTTTGTGGTGTGGGTGTAGGACGTCCCTAAAAGCATGATTTGATTTGATTTGATTTGATTTGATTTGTAGGGGGTACCTTAAGTCTGATTATATTTTTTATTTAATTTTTTTTGCCATTCCATATTAATCCCTCCTTGCCCTTTCTACCGTATCCCAATACCTTAATCCTCTTATCCCTCTCTTTCCTCTGTCCTAATTCCCTGGTCCCTTCCCCCACTCATCCTCCTCATCCATCTTCTCACTCTCAACCCTCTTCAACTCATCCCTGTCTTTCCCCTCATCCCTCTTCCCCCTCATCCCTTTTTCCTCTCCTCTCCCTCATCCCTTTTGCTTTCCACACATCCTTCTACTCTCCCTCATCCCTTTTGCTTTCCACTCATCCTTCTACTCTCCCTCCTCCCTCGAACATGCTTCCCTATAGCCCCCCCGCCCTTGGTCTTAAACATTCACATAAAAAGGAACCTTGGCATGCGTATTTACAATTTAGTTTAATATTTGGACCATTGCAATCTGCGGCGAATTGCAAAAGTATATTTATGCAACAAAACATTTAATTATGCAGTTTACGTATATGGATAACGGTAACAGTTGAATTCATTTACAGCAAACGGTATTTGATTAAAATTCATTTGTTCTTCATAATCCAATCTCCATTCCATTTGCGTTTAAACCTTAAATTGATTATTTTCATTAGTATTAAGATGTACAGGGTGTCTTAAAAAACATGGGAATTCAGTGACGAATTCGATATCGTCTTTGCTATGAATTAGCATTGTAATACCTAATTTCAAAACCTATAATATTATCATGTCTGCTAGAGTTTATTTAATGAAAAGGGTAAAAGACTGTAAAGATGTGTCTATAATGTCTCTGCAAGATGAACAGTGAATAC
Source organism: Eurytemora carolleeae (assembly GCF_000591075.1). NCBI lineage: Eukaryota > Metazoa > Arthropoda > Copepoda > Calanoida > Temoridae > Eurytemora > Eurytemora carolleeae. The sequence goes on along the minus strand of NW_019396584.1, from coordinate 188,445 downwards.
GGACAAGTTTACTCTGTTTGTATACTGTAATTTTCTTGTTTTACTAAGTACAACCGTATGCAGTCAAAACATAAACAAACAAAATGTGAACATAGCAGACGAAACTCTTACAGATTACAGCTTTCTCAGTAGGTATCACTTTACTAAATCAAAGAATTATTTGAAAAGACGATATCGAATTCGTAACTGAATTCCCATGTTTTTTGGGACACCCTGTACAACTCACAACGCCTCTTTTTGAAATCTAAGTCTTTATTAATTTTTGAAACGATCTCAAGTTGTTTTGGAATTTACCAAACTCAAATTTTACTAAAAAAATCCTTGATATCAGCTGACTCGTTTTTGTATGATCTCTCATTGCAGCCTAGGGTGTACACGTACACTACATCATAGCTTCTTAAATACAAGTTTTTTTAAAAAAAAAAGACAAATATTTGAATGGTTTAAAACCTAGGAACTTAAGATATTTAAAAGTATTTGACTCAATCCATTTGACCTCAAAAATACAGAATAGTGGTTTAGAATCAATTTATACATGAACGTTGCGACTTTTATTAACTTTTTTAAAAAGTCATTAAACTGCACACTTGAGCTGTTGTAGTCTTCGGTGCCATGCAATGATTAACTGCAGATTTTATTTTTAGGTAAAACTATATTACTTGGAATGTGCTCAAAATTTAAAGAGACTGTACAAGAAATTACCTAGTGCATTGTCAATTATAGACAGATGTAATATGCCAAATTTATGCGACTTTACTGGTATAAAGGAATTGAGTCTTTGTCACAAACTCTGATTTTCTAATACCTATATCTTTGTAATCCAATTTCTTAGACGTTAGATATTTCAAACTATGAATTCTGTTAGATCAAATAGCCTAAGTTTGAAATATCAAGGGTTTCCGCCATTAGGTTGCCAAGATATAAGGATTAGAAAATTTGAGTTTGTGGCAAAAACTAAATTCCTTTGTGAACTTGTAACTCCGCCAGTTTTTATTTTAAGCCACAAATATTAGGTAGACAAATCTATCCAGTTACATATTATAAAATTTAAATATTTTTGTTCTTCTCAATAGCTTTAATTAGAGAAGTGTGCATGGAAGTTTTAATTTACTTAACTTGACGTGATTTGCGACAGTATTATTAAAAGCTTTGTCTGTTCAAGATGAATGAAATATTAATATTTCACCGAACACAAAATTGTTTAAAAGTTTAATATGAATATTCAAATTTTTACGATGATCTTTATCCCAAAGCAAATATAACATGATCGCGTTCATGTTGCTCCTGCTTTAGGCCAAGTCCTTAATCCAGCAGCTTCTTGTCAGAAATTCAGCTGACCGGCTTACAGCCAGACAGGTGATTATTACTATTATTATTATTATTATTATTGATCATTGATCATTGATCAGCTGACCGGCTCATTAATCATCAATCATTAATCATTAATCGTAAATCGTTAATCATTAATTGTTAGTCGTTAATCGTTAATCGTTAATCATTAATCATTAATCATTAATAATTATTCATTGTAATTTATTAATATAGGCTCTTGACCACCCCTGGATGGATAGTGACAGGGTTTATGTAGATGTACTTTTTGAACTTGAAACTACCTGGATGCGTAAATGTCTTGCCAGACGAAGGTATGCTGAATAATTTTCAAATTTTTTAATTTTAGTAAATATTTTTCCCCTTTTTTATAGTTTTTATCACAATAAATCTACATCACTTTGCTTAGCAGGCAGAATAGAGTCAATTCATGAAACCGTTGTAAGGCACATTCTAAACTCCTGAAACCTTTATTAGGCACATTCTAAACTCCTGAAGCCTTTGCAAGGCACACTAAACTCCTGAATCCTTTGTTAGTCACATTCTAATCTCTTGAAACGAAAAAAAATACAAACTGCAGACATGTCATTACCCCATCACTTTATTCATATGTAGGACGTTTTAATTGCAAAGACCCTGAAATAGCAATTAGATAAATATAATTTACAGCTTTGCTTCAAAATTCTTGTTATTTTCTCTTTAACATCATCAAACACAAAACAATTTAAAAATAACGATTTTTTTTACATTTAAAAAAATGTTTTGAATGTTAACAAGAGATTATTGAACTCCGACCTGCCAAAACCATGAAATGAGCCATGTCAGGCACATTTGTTGAGAACATACAAAACATAGTAAATGTAACTAGAGATAAATTGAAAAATTTGAAACCTTTAATATCTACAATTGCTATTTTATTGTTATTTGTAATAAAAAACCCTTAATATTTAAATTTTTTACTACATACCAATCTTGGTACAAAGTAAAGGGCACAAAAAAAACAATTAATTTTATCTTATTAAATTTTTTAGATGGTACAGAGCTTTGAATGCTTTGAGGGCAATGCATACAATGAGAAAATTCAGTCTTCCAGACTCACCATCAGGTGGATATTTATTTATATACTAATCATCTGGTGGATATTTATTTCTAGATTAATCATCTGGTGGATATTTATTTATAGACTAATCATCTGGTGGATATTTATTTCCAGATTATCATCTGGTGGATATTTATTTCTAGATTAATTATCTGGTGGAGATTTATTTCTAGATTTATCATCTGGTGGATATTTATTCCTAGATTAATCATCTGGTGGATATTTATTCCTAGATTAATCATCTGGTGGATATTTATTTCCAGATTAATCATCTGGTGGATATTTATTTCCAGATTAATCATCTGGTGGATATTTATTTCCAGATTTACAAATTGTAAGACCTCAAATCATTCTTGATTTAGAATTTTCACCTTAACTTTGGCATGTGGGTGTTGGACATCCCTAACAGTTTGATTTGATTTGACGCATTTTTTGACTGTCTGTGTTTACATTATAAGGATTCAAATTGTGAATTTAACTTCAAAAGATCTGCAGAGTTTATCAACATGTAAACTATAGTTTGATTTATCGGTCAACTGTAGTGCTAACCGGAAAACAATGGAATATTTGTCGTCGTCTTTGTAATTTCTTTATCATAAAATGAAAGTCGAGGATTTTAAGAGATTTCTAATTGAAACTGATATATTTCTAAAAGCATGTCCTGACAATGTTAGAAATATATCCGTTATAGATAGAATAAAAAATCTAATGACCTTTTTATTAATTTAATTAAATAACGTGGACGGCAATCATTTAATCTTACCGTTTTGATGTTTATTGGATTTTTGCAGTGATTCAGGCTAAATGGGCAGTGGCCATTTAACCCTAATTTTCGATACCAATTTTTGACGCCTTAATGGATTTTTATATTACAACTACAAATTACATATTACAACTTTTTTGCTTGTCGTTTTATGTAATTAGGTCTAGTAGACATGATTACTTTTTTTGAAATAAGGTATTACACTTACTTCTTAACAAAGGATATCTGGAATGTGTCACTTAATTTCCATGTTTTTTGACACACTTTGTTCTTCAGTTCATTTTCTAACCAAGGTACTTGACATTCTGAGTCTCAACTTGTTTGAAATGAATTCATTAAATTTTATTTGAATTCTTCACAGAACTGTATATAAGAATATATTTAGAAATATGTTTCTAATTTATTTTCTGCTCTTTTCTTTTCAATTTTGTTTTGATTTGAGTTCAAAAATAAAACTTTATTTTTATTTAACCATTAATAAAAATCATCAAAATTTTAATATGAAACTTTTTGTTGCAAAAGTCTCATCAGGCCTTTTTTACCAAAGAAAAAATTTCTCTAAATTTGGACAAAATAATCGTCATTTTTTTTTTTCGGGGTAAATTTTCAGAAAGAAACCTGCAGTAGATATTTTAATCAAAATCTCAATCTTTTATACAGATTAAATAAACCCTAAAGAGTTTCGGCACTAATTAAAAAAGGATAGTTGAGCAGAGTTTATGGTTAAAAATGGGATTTATCACGAAGAATGATAGATTTAGTAAAATAATTTTGTTTGTATAGAAGAGGAAGAGGACGAGGAAAGTACAGATGTTGCACCTCAGGCCGCTAGGATCGCTGTCGTCGAGGAAAAATTAGAAGAACCAAGGTAGCTTTTTGTTCAGTATAAAAAATTAATCTTTTTTATTTGATTTGCTGCTTTTTTGTTGAGATGTACATATTTCTCAACTTTTTTTATTTTAGACAATTTGAAGAGTATCGGTTAAAGTATGAGAGTGTTTGTCTGATTGGTTCTGGAACCTTCGGTAGTGTTTACTATATCAGGTAAAGGATTGGTTCTGGAACCTTCGGTAGTGTTTACTATATCAGGTAAAGGATTGGATTTGGTTCTAGAACCTTCGGTAGTGTTTACTATATCAGGTAAAGGATTGGTTCTGGAACCTTCGGTAGTGTTTACTTTATCAGGTAAAGGATTGGATTTGGTTCTAGAGCCTTCGGTTATAGTGTTTACTATATCAGGTGAAGGATTGGTTCTAGAACCTTCGGTAGTGTTTGCTATATCAAGTAAATGATTGGATTTGGTTCTAGAACCTTCGGTTTGTTTACAATATCAGGTAAAGGATTGGATTTGGTTCAAGAACCTTCGGTAGTGTTTACTATATCAGGTAAAGGATTGGTTCTAGAACCTTCGGTAGTGTTTACTATATCAGGTAAAGGATTAGTTCTGGGACCTTTGGTAGTGTTTACTATATCAGGTAATACGGATTAGTTCTGGGACCTTTGGTAGTGTTTACTATATCAGGTAATACGTAAGGTTATGTATTTTTATCTTATTTTTATGTGATAATTTCTATCTATTATAGGTCCAAAATTTTGACGTGTTTAACAAATCGCAAATATATTTTATGTTTCTTTTATCTAGAAATAACATTGAGTTGAGGCCCAACCTTTAATTTTGAGAACAAACTTATACAGTAACCCCCCCCCTCTCTTTTCTAGTAATAGTTTTAGCTCTTTGTTGCTGAATTGTCTGAAAGGCTGTTTTTTTTGCTCATTTACATTTTTTGAATTTCGACCAATCAAAAACCAACCCTGGGGTCACGTGGGACTTTGATGTAAATTGGAAACATACCAACAAAAAAATTAGACAAACCATCTTCTTCCCATATATTAAAGCTCTTTGCTCCCTTACACCCTTAAGTATATATATATATATATTATATGTATATTAGCTATAGCTGATCAAACGGCTGGACCTAATTGGCTGACATTTTTTGATAAAACCAATGTATACCCTTGGGGAAACAAAGGCTAGAAAAATCAAAATTATATATTTAAAAAAAATGTTTCTGTAAATTCACAGGCAACGCCGTGCACTTCAGCTTCAGCTAAATAGCTGCTGCAAAGTACCTACGGCAGGAGAAGGGGAAGGTTAGACAGGAGGCCAGTATTCTCAGGAAACTGATTCAGGTAAATCTAAGGTCGTAGAATAAGTCAGTTTACTCCAGGGGACATTAGTTCCCAAACTAACACTTGGGCCATTTCAAACACTGAGTATGAGAAATGGACACAAATTGAAAGACTGAGGTGTTAGGATCCCGGCCCATATAGAGAGTAAAAGTCGAGAGTAAAAACTAAAACCAACATTTTATTAAGCATAACAAGGACAACAATTCCGAATTTTAAACTATTTTCTAAAATCAAAATTATGTGAGGAGTTCTTCAAATATTAAAACCCTTGACCGTTTTCAAGACAATGTCAGGTTTTCCATTTTCGAACATATCCTGAATTTGAATCATTGTTTTGTTTTGAGACAAACCCCACTTTCCCGTTTTTGAGTATAATCCACAATTCATAACCAAACTCATTTTTCTTAACTTACAAAATGAATCACTGAAAGTAAAAGTTATTTTATGAACCCTAAATTAATTATGTTTAAAATCTAAGTTTTCACATTTTATTTGTTAAATAAGAGAATAATTTAGTTTCCTTGCATTTTAAACAATCAATTTCCCGCATTTCTAGTTAAATCTATATTGCAAGAACAAATGGAAATTAATATTTTGTTTCTAAATGCCGTAATGTTTTTAAATTACAAAAGAACAATATGTTTTTATTTTCTATTTTGTTTATGTTTTACCTTATCAAAAAATCTTGTTTTGTGACGTAAGTGCGTAAATACTTAAAAATTGACATTAATATGAATTCGAGAAATTGTCTCAAAACCAGGATATGTTTTAAAAACGCGAAATGAGCTGAAATTCGGTAATTGTTTCAAAATAGGGATTTGTTCGAAAATGAAAACAAGAATCATCAAAAACTAACTATTACACCTTAATATTAGTTTAAAAATGAGATTTCTTGTTTGAATAAATAGTTTTAGTCATTTCTTAGAAATGTATGGTGTAGTTTTGTTCAGCTCGGGTTGGATTTAAAGATATATGCTTAATAAAGATAACTTTGCAGATTTACCCATTTCTATCAATCAGTGGCTAAGTGTTAGTTTTGGAACTAATAAACCTACGCACTCTTAATGCGCACCAATGTATGGAAAATGTCGTTTCCTAAGATAGATAGATAAAAACCTCATATGATGTCACTCTTGCCTCTAAAATCAGTGACGTCATATGTGGTTTTTATCTATCAATCTTAGGATACAACATTTTCCTTATATTGGAGCGCGATTAGAGAAAACCACCTTATTATACAACCTTATGTGACTCTTTACTTTCATCTTTAACTAGCTCAATTGTAATAGTCTTAACTATTCTTTAATTTTGAAATATTTTATGATAGAAAAAATGTTTTTAAAAGTCGTTCTAGATACATTCTATACAATGAAGAGTGAGCGTTGAATATACCACTATATATGTCTATTTTTTGATGGTCTTAGATTGCAATAACTTTTTAACAAATATATTTTATTTAGTCTGCCATGGTGGTTCAGTTACTGGGCTTATATGAGAGCTCTCTTCAGAGTGTCCTGGTTACAGAATACCTTTCAGGAGGAGACCTTGTTACAAGGTATATGATAGTTTATGGTCACAGAATACTTTTCAGGAGGAGACCTTATGACAATGATGATAATAATGATATTGATGATAATGATGAGAATTATGATAATGATGATAAGGATGATGATGATGATAAAGATGACAAGGATGATAAGGATGATAAGGATGATAAGGATGATAATAATGATAATAATGATGATAATGATATAATTATGATAATGATGATAATGATGATAATGATGCTAATGATTATAAGTATGATAATGATGATAATGATGATAATGATTATTAGTATGATAATGATGATAAGTATGATACTGATTATAATAATGATAATGATGATAATGATGATAATATTAATGTTTAGAACTGCCAGTGATGATTTTACATTGACAGAACGGAAATGCCAGATATTCATGAGACAGGTAATCTACTGAGGGAAGAAAAGAATTATCAGGATTTTTGGGAAGAACTGAACAAAGATATTTGTGTAAGATCCCATTTTTATTTATACTTCTTACTCCCATAATTAACCAATCTTAAATTCTGAAGACATTTTTGTTTACAAAATCATTAAACAATTGTTTATTATTTAATCCATCAAACAAGGAGAGGGGGGGGGGGGGCTTAAAATTAGCAGTAATGTCGCATAAATTTGAAAAACACAAAATTCAATCAAATTTTTTAAATTTGTTATTATTCTTTAATCTCTTCATCTACTATCTACAATATATCAAATTGTCTATTCATTATCTTAGCATCTGGGTATCGAGCTAACTATCAAAGTTTTTAACCAACTGAGAGTCTATCGTAACTATCAATCTATCTATCTATCTATATATCTATCTATTTATCTATCTATTTATCTATCTAACTATCCAAACTATCTTTCCATCCTACAAAGTATCTTGATTTCTTACCAACTTTCTGTCTGTCTATCCATCTTTCTAACTATCTAGTGTGCTAACTAAATATCTATCTATCTGACTATATATCCATCCCTGTAGGGTTTGTTTAATGAGAAAATGTGATTATCATGTTTAATGAATTTTCATAAATTTACATTTTGATGTAAACAATATTTCAACTTTATTCCCCTTGGTATACAATATTCTGATAAACAAACCCTGCTTCAAATAAATCAAATTTAATTTTTTTTAATATTTAACAAGTTGTTTCTAAAACAAAAAAATCACGCACCTCTGCCCCTTTAGTAAAAGTAAATTCAACCTATATGAAGCATAAAGTCTGACCGCGTCAACCTTGTTGCACCGGCTAGTCTTGTACATAGAGCTAGGTAAAGTACAAACTATGGGCCGGAATGGTTGACCCGACTCGGAAATTCAAATGTACAACAGCTGCCTATGTGAAATATAACGACCAATGTTAAGTATAAAATGATCACTTCTTTGATTTAACGGAGTTTACCTTATGCTTTATTCTGAGAGATTAACCAATATCTCACCTATATCGCTAATTCTCTAAATTCGAAAGTTGCTTTTTTTTAAACAATTGCATAAAAAAACGATCGTTATTCGTTTTTTAAATGTTCAAAACTGGTGGGTCGTTTTTAAAAATGATATTTTCTTCCAAAAACGAAACGATCGGAAAACGACACAAAAACGATCGTCTAACAATCGTTTTCAAAAACGATTAACAACCCTACACATGACGTTGCTGAAATATCATTTTGCTATTCCACAGTTATATTGGTCTCTCTGTATATATTTAACTTAATGCGCCTTATATTTGGATTTAACAATTATGAGTTGTAAAATTTTGAATATTCATTTTAAGATATTTTTGCAATGATTTTACATGATTTTCTGTGAACCTAATTGTGAAGGTTGTCCGAGGTATTCAGTTTATCCACAGTAAACGGATAATACATCTGGATCTTAAACCCTTCAATATCATCTTTGCAAACCCGAACGATGATTATAATCTCAGGTATTTATACATATAAAGTTGTAATCTCTGTTTGTTTGTCCGATCATAACACAAGAACCCCCGGACCGATGAGTTTTGATTTGGTAACTCGGGAGAACTACGGTAATTTTCTTAGCTTGGTTTAGAGATATAAGTTGAATAGGTCGACACTCGACTTTTGTGGAGGAAAATCGTAATTTACGACAAAGTGCGGGTAAACGGTGGGAATAACTATGACTGGGGTCCCGAGCTAGCAACAAAGTATAGAAATTAATGCGACTGCTCGCGCTAATCAATATGGATTATTGTAAGAAAAAATATGGTTAAGTCTAGGAAATTATTTGCTACGACTAAAATCTATTAAAATGAAAGTTATTTCCAAAAAGTAGCTCTAAACATTTATATTGCAATTGTGAAATAACTTCCAAGTAACCTCCAGATATGCACCTAGCGGTTTTTTTGGTATTAGAAGTTAAACCTAATAACGCTTCAGGACAGCTGTGTATGGAAAGGGGGAGGCGGAGGGGGAACTAATGATTTTATGAACTAATGAAATTACAATTGAAAGTAATTAACTTTTTCACTCTACATACACTACACTGTACACAGTACTACACTGTACACCCCTGGGGAGATGTAATTGGAAGATTTGTACAATTATTTAATCAAAACATTTCCCTTGGCACATTACCATGCTAAATATATAATATATAAACTCTTGATCCAGGGATTAATATTTTTAAGAATTACCCCCACTCTTCAAGAAAATAATTTCCTGTCTTAATTACTAGTTCTCATGATTTTATCCAAGTAAACTACTATTATGGTTTCCAATCGGAATTCCGTTTCGCGGAATTCCGCGCAACTGTTCTCGAATTGCGAGGAGTTTACAGGGCTTGCAATTGCGCACAAGTAAAATCTACTTGCGTTGGAAACCTTCAATACAATGGTATTATGAACTGCTGGTTACATAGTTGAAAAACTTAAATTTTCTTAAATCATTTCTTTTTCTAGGATAATAGATTTTGGATTAGCGGAACAGTTACCGGTGAGTTTTTTCTTTAGTTCAAGAAAGTTCTACAGAAATAATTTTTATATTTAAAATTGGTATATTTTCATATTTTTGAGATAGAATTATATCAATCATAATATGTTAAATTGTAGAGATTGGAAACCAAAATATGTTAAATTGTATGGATTGGAAACCATAATTTGTATTCTATTGTAGGGATGGGATACCATAATATTTATCCTATTGTATGGATTGGAAACCATAATATGTATTCTATTGTAGGGATGGGATACCATAATATTTATCCTATTGTAGGGATGAGATACCAAAATATGTATCCTATTGTAGGGATGGAATACAATAATATTTATCCTATTGTAGAAATGGAATACCATAATATGTATTATATTGTAGGGATGGGATACCATAATATTTATCCTATTGTAGGGATGGGATACCAAAATATGTATTCTATTGTAGGGATGGGATACCAAAATGTTTATCCTATTATAGGGATGGAATACAATAACATTTATCCTATCGTAGGGATGGAATTCCATGATATTTATACTATCGTAGGGATGGGATTCCATGATATTTATACTATCGTAGGGATGGGATACCATAATATTTATCCTATCGTAGGGGTGGGATACCATAATATTTATCCTATCGTAGGGATGGGATACCATAATATTTATCCTATTGTAGGGATGGGATTCCATGATATTTATACTATCGTAAGGATGGAATACCATACTATTTATACTATTGTAGGGATGGGATATTATAGTATTTATACTATTGCAGGGATGGGATACCATACTATTTATACTATTGTAGGGATGGGATATTATAGTATTTATGCTTTTGTAGGCATGGGATATTATAGTATTTATCTTATTGTAGGGATGGGATACCTTAATATGTATTTTATTGTAGGGATGGGATACCATAATATGTATCCTATTGTAGGAATGGGATACCATAATATGTATCTTGTTATAGGGATGGGACACCATAATATTTATCCTATTGTAGGGATGGGATACCATAATATTTTTCCTATTTTATGGATAGCATATCATAATAATTATACTATTGTAGGGATGGGATACCAAAATAAAGATGAAAATGTGCGGGACCCTGGAATATATGAGCCCGGAGGTAATCTGTTAGATGTTGACAACAAAAAAGGTTTTTAATGCCGATCATCAAAGCAATGGCTTCATTGTAAAGAATGCTTGCGTACTTTATTCAGCAAAATAAAATACATTTTGTAGGTGTGTATCGTTGTTTACACTTAAAACTGAGCTATAGATTAAAGATAATGATGTTATGAAGTCTGGTTTTGTTCGTACAATTTAGCCGAATATGCAGAATCTAGAATATGCGATATTTTCTACAGCATGTTCCACAAGCCCACAAATCTTCCTTAATTTAGTAAATTCATCTGGAGGTGGATATGTGGTTAGTAGGATGTCCCTAAAACTCTTATTTGATTTGATTTGTGTACAACTGAAGTACACGACTTAAAAAACATACGCCTGCATATAGGGGATATTTAATGATCCTTTGGATACGTAATACAAAACCTTTAAAACTAGACTAAATTCAAAATGTTGTGTTTTATGTTAAAATTTAGAGTAATTCTTTAAATATTTAAAACTCAAACCCCCGAATGGGTATTATATGCAACAAGTAGTCGCTAGATGGCAGCCCAACACATTTCGTGAAAATGTAGCATGGTGCGCCGGGACAACTATAGGTCTGCTTAGCCTATCTGTGAATACCTAATCTGTGCCTTTAACGTACTTTCTTCATTTAACAGCTCCGTTGAAACTATTGCAAGTATCTACTGTGTACAAAGTATTGTACAAGGGTATGCCTGTTCGTGATATACATTGTACATGTTTTATGTACGTAATAATAAACTACAATTAAGGTGATGGATTGCAAGTTTGCCTGCCCAGCTAGTGACATGTGGGGAATAGGTACACAATCACATACAAGAAATTTTTTTGTATCTCATCTTTATTCAAGCTAAGCTAACAGAGCGCTTACCGCCCCTTTTAAAAATAATATAACTGTAGAGTTTAGAAATCACTTATACCTTACCTCGTACATAAAAAATGATATAATTGTAGTGTTCAGATGTCACTTATACCTTAGCTCATACATAAAAAACAATGACCCTTTTCCTTGGCCTTAAAACGTTAAATACTTTTAGCTGAANATGATAAAATTGTAGTGTTTAGATGTCACTTATACCTTAGCTCGTACATGAACAACCAATGACCCTTTTCCTTGGCCTTAAAACGTTAAATACTTTTAGCTGAAGCTGTTACTTTACCTGCAGCCATTTTTTCTTCCTATACAAAAATAAACAATTATAATAGCGAAATTCGTGGTTTTATTGTTAATATTGGAGAATTTTTTTGCTAGAAATAAATTGAAAACATTTTTTATCCTGATTGGTCATAAAACACGAGGACCATAGTCATAATTTCAGGCTAGTCCCATAATCACAAAATCCTTTGACCTAGTGAGTTCATCTGTTTTGACAATAATTGAATCCAAGTAAGGAAACAATATTGACACAAAGCTAATATTTCTACAAAAATGGTGATCTTTAGGTGTTATCAGTTATCTCCTTGTCTCGGGTGGATTATCCCCATTTTGGGCTGGAAATAGATATAGGCAGAAAACAACAATCACTTTAGTTCAAGAAACATTATTCATGGAAAATAATTATCTTGTTTTTTTTTAAATGATGATAATATAAGTAAATGAACAAATAAATGAGAAAATGAGGAAATAAGTAAATGATAAAAACATTTAAAAAATCAACAAATTAATAAACTAATAAACCAATAGATTAGAGAAAAAAAAACAAATTATTAAATCAATAAATAAATAACTGAATGGGTGAATTGATAAATTTATTAATCAACGAATGAACAAATGAATATTTCTATAAAATAATGAATTAATAAACTAATGAATGAATAAAATAATGAATTACTGAACTGATAAATTAATAAACTAATGAATAAATAAACTAATAAATCAACAAACTGATGAATGAATAAATCAATAAACTAATAAATTAATGAATAAATTAATGAATAGTAGTTGAATGTATGTTCAATATTAAATGTAGAAAATATAAATTAGTTGTTTTCCTTACTAGAACAATGGCCAAAACCCTCAGGAATATTGATCAGCAATCAGGCCTAATTCATGCGTATTAAGATTAAAGAGGGGATTCTAATAAGAAAAGGGACCAGTGGAGGGTTCTATAGCTGTGAATATTCATTTGACGCTCAAAACTTTAATAATATTTCACAGAACGCCAAAGATTTTATCTCTTCACTCCTAGTTCTAGACCCAGAGGTGACAACTTTTATTACTTTCCATCCATTCTTAGTTTTAAAACTAGGATTTGTTTTAAAAGTTTTTTAATCGCTTTGGAAAAGTTTGATGTATTGTTAATCAAATTTAGTTCTCACTTCACAATGTAGCACGTTATTTCGCACGTTTATAAGATTTTTTTCTCAAGATTTTTGTTTGAAAAATACGATTAAAAGCATATTTTTCTGATTTTCCCACTAGAATTAAAACAAGACCCTAAAAGGTTTCAAGGTTGAGATAATTAAATTAATTGAGCTCCTTAACTATAATATTTGGGTTAGTTAAGTGTACAGAATCAATAACGTCTGAAATTCTGAATACATTTTTTACTGATATTTTCACAAATTTGTTTTATTATTTTTTGGAGATGGAGATGATATTTTATTTATTTTTTGTGGATTTGGCCAGGGGGTCACCCTGTCTGATATTTTATTTATTTTTTGTGGATTTCGTCCAGGGGGTCACCCTGTCTGATATTTTATTTAGTTTTTGTGGATTTGGCTAGGGGGTCACCCTGTCTGATATTTTATTTATTTTTTGTGGATTTGGCGAGGGGATCACCCTGTCTGATATTTTATTTATTTTTTTGTGGATTTTGGCCAGGATGTTTTATATATTTATTGTGGATTTGGCCAGGGGGTCACCTTGTCTCATATTTTATTTATTTTTTTGTGGATATGGCCAGGGGGTCACCCTTTCTGATATTCCAATTATTTTTCAGGAGAGAATGACAGCTTCAGACTGTTTAGCACATCCCTGGTTGACAGATAACAGGGTGAGTTTAATTTATGCGCAATCCCTTTTAATTATTATTTTACTTTAATTGATGGAAGACTTCAAAGTCGTCTTTGATCTCAGAAATAATTTGAGGCATTCATTATACCTGTAATAAAAGGAATATATTTTTATGAAACAAGAATCACATGGTTTTCATGGTTTTATTTTAGAATGAAATTTAAACAAAATTCTTAACTCTTAATCTCTGACATTTTTACGGCAAATAAAGGTTTCTACTGAGAACAAGATCAAGTATTTTTTTCGTAAATATTTTTTACTAGAAGAGCCTGTGTATTGCCCAGAGGCAAAATCGAAACATGAATTGATGATTCATTTACAAATCACAGAAAAAATATTTTGGTTGGTTTTTCAAAGAAATTTACACCTGAACTTTATGCACAAAGCAAAACTTGCGTCTTGAAAAGCAATGTTTAACAGCTGAAGGTGTTCCTGTAACAAATCTTAACTTATGAAAGTTTTAATTGATTTGTTTATTTTACTGTCACTGCCTGAATTATATAAAAATCAAATCAGACTTTCAGGGATATAGCATGTCCAATGGCCATGTTAAAGCCAGACTCAAAACAAAAATAAAATTTTATTTTTATTGGAATTTCTAAACAATTTAAACCTGAAGTCTTCAAATTTTCAATTTCTTTTTCCTTGAATCTTATATTCTTTGAATTCTCAGACCTAAAACTTATATCAAATATCTAGCATTGGTTCAAATATCAAGCATTGGTAATTTAGATATATAGTATAACGGCATTCTCACCTTGCCTTATAAATAACGTGTAACTTTTTTATATTTATTAAAAAATCAATGACCTAAAATTTGGTTTAAATTATTAGAAATATAATCAAAGTGATATGTTTTAATTGTTCCTTGTTAATTATTTCATAAGAATATTTTTTGACTATGGGATAAAATTGATTATACTGATTATTGTATTTACTTCAGATGAATCAATAAAAAAATTAATTAAAATATTCTTCTTATTTTTTTCATTTATTGGAATTTCTAAACAATTTAAACCTGAAGTCTTCAAATTTTCAATTTCTTTTTCCTTGAATCTTATATTCTTCGAATTCTCAGACCTAAAACTTATATCAAATATCAAGCATTGTTAATTTCAATATATATAGTATAAGGTCATTCTCACCTTGCCGTATAAATGACTTATAACTTTTTTATATTTATCATCAAATAATCAATGGCCTAAAATAAAGTTTTGACTATAGGATAAAATATATTACTGATTATTGTATTCACTTCGGATGAATAAATAAACAAATGAATTGAAATATTCTTTTTTTCAGGTTTATGTTGAAGTCCTGCATACACTAGAAACTGCCTGGATGAAAGGAATCCTCGCCAGACGGCGTTGGCATCGCTGGTATCACGCCATTGTTGCCATGAACAGGTATATTTGTTATACTTTTAGATACATAACTTTACACGAGATTTACTAAATTATTTCTAGAATGCGTAAAATGTCAGCAGACAACAGATGACGCAATTCCCCGCGTCACAAACCTGACGCGGATCAATCCCAAACCAATGGACATTCAGGACTGTATACTTCATCCCGCCATTTTACCTCAGCCATTACGCGACAGCTGTCTCTATTAAGAGAAAGCTGGTCCCGCCATTTTGAAACGCTTTCTGAGCGTTATCACAGTAAACATACTTGCGAAGAAGTTGAGGGTAACCAGCATTGACTCGAATCAAATATATATTTCAGCAGATGATGTTTTGAAATGTTTAAGAACAACAAATTTTAGGCATGGTGATTGGTGTTCTATCAACGGTTCGGAGAAGTGAAAAAATCGAATGAAAATACTTTCTGATAAAACTCTCTTTATCTACTTAATATTTAATGTTTTTAATATTCTCATTTTCTCATTGTTAAATATTGTTAATTTAACTTCAATATGATCTATACTTAAACTTAGAAAGCTTTCGAACTTAAGTTAAGTATTTTCAAGTTGCCAAATTTTGCTGTTTTAATATTTGTCTAACGTTATACAATATTATACATACTGTCCTATATTTTGAATATTCCCTATCAATTTTATTAATATGTTTAAATATGTTATATATGTTACTCGTTCGTGCAGCTGTGTAAACCTGTGAAAACTATGTGATATGTTGTACTTAAAAAGTGCAAAACTTAAAAAGAACTAATTGCTTAAATATTTTTTATTGTAAACATTAATTCTAATTGGTCCTAGTCTGTATTTGCACAAACGAAAACCTACTGCCTCAATTTGATATGGAATTATAATTGTTGTCTTCTTTAAACATTACAGTTTTTTTATTGTTATTTTAGTAACACTCTATTTGAAGAGGGTCATACTCTATTTACAACGGTACCCATAAAACCCTTAATCTAATCAATAATGTGGAAGATAACGTTGCCTTTCTAACTTCTAACTTTAATTCTAATAATTTGTCCATTGGTCTAAAGCAAAAAATGAGGAAATCAGTTTTCAAGAACAAAAACATAGATATCTTTTTCAGACAAAGCTTTAAAGAGTGCTGTTGTAAATCAGAAATGCCATTCTATCAATGGACAGTTACGAGGATAATTCATTCTAATTTTCCGCAGCGTAAAAAAAGCGTAAAAAAGCAAACTTTCAGAAAACGAATTTTGAAAAATGATTTTAAATTTGAAATATTTCATCGAGTTTTTTAACTCGTAGATGTTTTAAAAGAACCAAAAAACTGATGACCAACTCTAATTATTAAATATTAGCTAAAACAATCAATATGATATATATCTAGCATTTTTTTCTTGAGTTTTTAACCTCTTTCATCTGCTTCAAAATTAACATCAGATTTAACTTTCATGACACGCGATCAAGAGCTAAATATATACCCACTTTCATTTTTCATTTACAGTTTAAACAAGTGTTAAATTACGTCAAATGGTTTCAGTTAAAAAAATTAGATTGATGCGAGAAAATAAATTTTGCGCTTTTTCACTCAAAATGCAATTTCTTTTGCTCGCCAGAATTTTAGCGGAATTATACTTATTTTCTGTACATCGGCCGTTTAAATTGGCATGTGTACCGACGTTATAATTGTGCGTTTTCAACTGTGTATAATTTTATCCTTAGAGTATAAATCATAAATGGCCTTTTTGCAACCTTTTTGAGTACATTACGCAATCGTTAAATTGGATTTTCGCAACAGGTGAACGCAATATAACTATCAATTTTTTTACGAGCAGTTTTCAAAATAAATATTTCTTATTTCCACTGGAAGCCCAAATTGTAAACGATGGAGTTGATAATGAAAATTTTTCTACCTTTGTAAGAGAACTGTGATAGTGGTGCATGCTTGTGAATACTCTTTAAACATTCATCATCAGGTTTCCAGGCAGTATTCTCCCATCTATATATATACGAATGCGTCGAAAAATAATCGATGACTTTAGGTTGTGATATCTGAATGATTTGTTTAAATTTATTATTTTACGATACGAGTCGTATATTGCAACTTTCTAAATTTGTATGGACGCTACGTTCTTCAGTAAAAGTCGTTTTTAGCAATTTTCTCTTTATAGACGAAACAGATAGAAGTAAGATTAGTTTCAATCACCATCGAATATTTTTCGCCATAAGCCTATACTACTTTCATTTTTCGTGAACACTCCCTTTAAACGATAAAATTATTTACAGGAAAGGAGGCGCAAACCGCCATAAAATTCTAGTCTTAACACATTTTTTAAGTTAAATCATTCAAATGATATTTTAAAAGCGAATTGAGGAATTGAGATACAGTTAGAGAAGGGAAGAAAGAAGGAGACAAATGCAATATAGTGCACATAATAATTTATGTAAGGGATACATAGTTGTTTAAGTGACTGTTAGCGAAATTTCAAGTAACCCTCCATGCAATGTTGGCAATGCCAAATTCACAAAGGCACCCTTGAAAGCTTTATCTGATCAATATTGTGGAAGATATTATAATTATACTATATTATATAAATTTAAAAAACCGGTTTTAAAATTATAAACATTGATATCTGAATATTACTTGATCAGACAAAACTTTTATGGATACCTTTGTGTTTTTGGCATTGTTATTTTGCATTTAGGGTCGCTCTAAATTACGCGTACAGTTTCTTTTAAGTAACAAAATGATCAAACTTCAATACACGCCCTAATAAAACGGAATGAAAGTAGTCTTTTTTCCATATTTAATTAAGAAAGTCACTGAAGATTTTCATTATATTGGATATGTTTTAACAATTAAAAATTCTAACATTCATAACAACATTTATTTTAAAGATTGGACAAAGACAACTTTTATTGCTAGTTATGCTGGTCATTACTGTTTTCAAGCGCAAGCCCTCACATCTGATTTGATTTTTAACAAGTCTTTCATTAAATATACATTTTGCAGTATTTGTGTAGTTAAATAAAATCATGCTTAGAAGTATTTTTCAAAGCTGCTTTTAAAATGTTTAGAATGGAATCATTTTACCTAGTCGATTTTAGTAACGAGGTTATATTGTATAGAGCATTAACACTAATCCTTTAAGAGTTTACAGTCCCTTTAAGAGTTTACAGTCACTTTAAGAGTTTACAGTCACTTTAAGAGTTTACAGTCCCTTTAAGAGTTTAAAGTTCCTTTAAGAGTTTACAGTCCCTTTAAAAGTTTACAAACCCTTTAAGAGTTTACAGTCACTTTAAGATTTTACAGACCTTTTAAGAGTTTACAATCCCTTTAAGAGTTTACAACCCTTTAAGAGTTTACTGACCCTTTAAGAGTTTACAGTCCCTTTAAGAGTTTACAGACCCTTTAAGAGTTTACTGACCCTTTAAGAGTTTACAGTCCCTTGAAGAGTTTACTGACCCTTTTAGAGTTTACAGACCCTTTAAGAGTTAACAGACCCTTTAAGAGTTTACCGACCATTAAAGAGTTTACAGTCCCTTAAAGAGTTTACATTCCCTTTAAGAGTTTACAGTACCTTTAAGAGTTTAAAGTCCTTTGAGTTTACAGTTCCTTTAAGAGTTTACAGTCCCTTTCAGGGTTTACAGACCCTTTATGAGGCTCAAATAAAATTTTAGTATAATCCATTAGTATTTATTCCTTTCAGCTTTCTTTTATAATATATAAAGATTATTAAAATATGTTTAAAATATGCTTATTTAAGCATAACAACCCCATTTTTTATTCTAAAAAAGTAAACTTTCTGAAAATGAATTTTAAATATTTCGTTGAGTTTTTGAACTTGTAGATGTTTTAAAAGACCAAAAAATTATGACCAACACTAATTTTTAAACATCAGCTTAAACAATCGATATGATATATATCTAGCATTTTTTCTCGAGTTTTTAACCTCTTTCATCTGCTTCAAAATTTTGCATTTAAAGGGGTGCAAATTCATCCCCTCCCCCCTTCTGTTAAGAATGATGGGGGATATTTTGACATATTCTGCACCTTCTTCACTTTGTCAATCTGCACAAAAATGTAAACA